>NW_017386058.1:101321-156783 GCF_000237925.1 Schistosoma mansoni
GCTTCAATTGACTCATGATCTCAACTCTATAAAATTACCTAAATCTCCACCAAACCCCTTCTGATAATTACCTATTCAGTTAGATAGAATTCAGAGTTTGATTTTTTTTGTAGATGAACTACATACTTTAATACTTGTATTTTATTGATCGATTTTTTTTCTCTATTAAAAGAATATAAAGTAAAAATATAATTATTATGATCATATTAGAATGTTATCAAATGCACATTCTTTATAATTGTCAACACAACACACTCCCTTTATAATTTTTAAATCGACAAATCAATTTATTTAATCTACAGAAGATCGATGAAATATTTGTCAAGATTGATGATTGTTGTGACACACACACACACACACTGATAGATATACGGACATACAAATTTAACTAATTGATATATATATATATATATCCTTTATCAATGACTGGACAAGTCGCATGGTCTAGAAATGATTACAATAATACTGAGAAATGTGACGTGTATAAATGTACAATAGAGACAATAAAGTAGCAACAACAATAACAACAACAAATCTAAACAGATTAATGAAAATAAAGTTTGATAACTTTGAGGTGATTAGTTGTTTGCTTGTTTTTTTTCTCCATCGAGATAATAAAAAAGCACGTATAAACCAATCCACATACACACAGTAATAATAATAACAGTGATATTGATAATAATAGTTTGGACGTAAAGTTCTGTTTTTTTTTCGTGAATAACAGATAGTTGATTAGAAAACATTAATAAATTCATACTTGACATATAAATTGATTATTTATGCTCGCTTATATATGTATATATATCAAGGAAAGCTTTACGGTAGTGTTAATAATACATATATGTATGTGCATAAATATCTAAGTGTTAGTCTAATTTTCCATAACTTTATAGGTCTTATAAATATTATTAATACACATGTGCCGATGTTTTGTATATCTATGCATGTGAAATAGTTAATGTATTTATCAATCTATTTTGTTTTCAGCATAGAAATAAAAATAAGTCACCACAAAGTTAATAAAACGAAAAAATCACTTCATCTTACAAATAAATAAACTTATACATCAACAAAAACAAATTGTGTATCATATCTAGAACCTTCATTTTCTCTCTAACTAAATTTAAATAGTAACAATCCATAATAGATTATATAATAATATTTCATATGGTGTACTCGTATTTATTTGAAGATTAGGTATATATATATAAGCGGTAATGTGAACTAAATGATGATTTGGCATAATGTTAAATAAAACAAAAGATTTATTGATCATGAAATTAGTGTTTAGTAAGTTTATCAGTTAACTTACATAAAAACAAATGAAAGTAAGTACAATGAATCAGTGTTTAAAAATAACGAGAAATTTCATAAAACTGAATCGAATTATAATAAATATGTTTTTTTACGTTTTATTCTAATGAGTAGGAAAATTGTATTTCTGACGTTTCGTGACTTGATGTAAGCCACTTCTTCAGAGTAATAAATAAATAGTTGAATTATTTTATTATCCAATAATTTTAATTTCAAGAAATGAAATTCCGAAAACTCAATCATTTACCAATAAAATGTGTTTGTGGGGCTTATTCTCTAACAGATATTTTCTATTTAATGTGAAAATGCCATAATTGTCTAACTGAGATGCTCTTGTAGCGATAAAATAAATAAATCTTTATTATAAATAGTTTTTGTAAGTCTTCGACATTGGTGCTGACCTCATTAGCTTTACTGGATATACGTTTAGCTGAAGGAGCTCAGCCATGCATTCGGCCAAATGTATCTTAGCATCTCATCTTTCTTGACTTCTGGTTTAGTTGGCTTTTGGATCCTTGTATTAGAAGAGGTTTAGAACAACATCGTTATCAAACACTGTATATCCGTAACAACTTCCCTCTGGTTCAATATCGTTTAGCATCAAAGTACATACCCCCCCTCATGAAGTGCGTGTAGGATTTATCTTCTCTACAGATATATTTATCGATCGTAATGGTCTGATCGTAATACTACTACTATCCAGCTAGAATATTAGAGGAAACTACAGTTGAAATAAACTCTCTTTCTGGAACACAAATTATTGGATTTAACTCAGGAGTACAAAATTTATGTGGTAATTTAGAATGACTAATGCATACATCAAATTATAGTGTAAAATATAACGAATGATAAAATAATGAGTAAGGATTATACTCATGAATAAATTAAGAAGCTTAGAGATCGATAAGCCAAATAAAGATAACCTGTACCAAAGTCAAACTGGGTTAGAGTTGTAATCATTCATTGTACAACATGCATGGTCACGTGCTGAGTAACGAAGTACATAATTTTTCAAAATAAAGGTCATGACATTTTCAGTGGTCTATTCTTTTTCTTTCTCCAAATGATAGCATTCTAAGGTGAATAGACTGTTACTTACTTCTTTTTTTAAATCCCTTTTAAAAATGTTATACTTTTCAGATTTTGACTCTTTTTTTGTATTTAACTATTTCAGTTAGTGATAAGAATTCTTATTGCCTTCGATTTCTTTCTATATGATGATTGAGCATAGTAACAGTAGACTATATTAGTCAATAATATCAAATTTCGTGTTATGTAACTGAATGACAACATATACAACCCTCATTTAAACTTCACACTGAGTATTGTATACTGAATTATAAGTAGTTAAAATGAAATTTTAGCCACATTATCCACTTTACTAAAACACAGATTGACAAAGACACATAAGTGTGATTCGTAAAATAAATGAAGCTAATCAGTGTAAAACTTCATAAAATCAAGTATGTTGAATAGACAAACTTTATAGAAATATTGTATAACAAATTGAGAAATAATTTTCAAAACGAACTGATGCCCAGATATAGAGCTATTATTAATTGGGGGGGAGCATTCAATAGACGTTATAAATTTATTCATTACTCTTCACTAGTGGGCACCCGATGACCCCACAAAGAGGTAAGAATTCAGTTGTCCTCACTTAAATGTTCAGTCGGTTTGTGATATAGGTCAGTTCTTATCCAACCTCATTGATGACTGACCATTTTATTCTTGACTTGGTTGACACCATCGCTCATGTTTGAGGAATTGATCTAGAAGTTAATCCCTGGTCTGCATATGATTGAGTGAATACTATATCACTTCTCTTACGTTTAAGTTTGTTTACATTTAATTCCACCAAGCCCTTCTGTTAAACTTATTTAACAGGTTTTGTTACTAGGATAATAACAAGTTGTATATCTTGGTTTTATTATCATGTCTGGTGAACATGTACGCTTGATCACATGATACAACGTACACATATACCCTCACTGTAGCTGAAGTTTTAGTTGCTTAAACCATCCTATGAATCATTCGCTTTCCTGTGTATATGAGCCTAAATCTTATCAATTGATTAGACTCGCCATTCTATTATCTATTTGACTATTAATTCGCCTCTGTATTCTCTCTATCGGTCGGTCACTTGCTCTCTCACATTAACATTTCTGATCGAATTCGTTTAGTGTGTTTGTAGCTTAGTGATCTGTACTATTCAATAATAAACTGTAGTCGCCTCTTCGTGTTGTCTTTTGAATATATAAACCGTTGGAATTTATTTAATAACGGTTATCATGGAGAATAATAATACGAAGCCTTAAGAATTATCACAAACATAATTCACTACAGTACTAATAAAGTAGTTTAGTTTAGAACTAAATATCTTCCTACAAGTCATTGTTTCTTAATAATTCCCCCCACTGATGTCACTTTGTAGTGAAAATAATAATATTAGAAAATAGCTGAGATTCATTTTATGTGTTCTCATAAGCAGTTTTCTACACAGCTTACTAACATACTTCATGAATCACTATTTCTCGACTCCTTTATTTGTCTATTGGTTCCTAATTTTTAATGTTTGTCTGATTAAAGTCAGTCTGTAATGTCAACTGTGGAAATCTGAAAATCTCCAGAAAACCTACGTATGAATAAAATCAGTTATTATTCGATCATTTGTGGTTTAAAGGTGGTTTCAGTAGTTTTATTAGACAGTTAACTGTATTTTGAACCTACCATACTCAATGAAGCCTGTTAGGTAGTGAGAAGTAATTTGAAGAAACTTTGGACCTTGGTTTGGTGTTGTTTGGTTTATTGGCAAGTGTCTGTGCGGTGTAAGAGTAGCATACCCTAAATAAACATACCATAACCGTTTTTTTAATACTTCATGTACCAGTGCCTCTACTGTAGACCCGTTCAGAATATCTTTATTTGTTAAAGGCTTAATCATTGCACACTGATGTCCCACCATATTACTTACAATCTTGCAGAAAAATATGTTCACCCCACGGATTCGAATGTGTATCACATGGTTGCGTGATCAGATGAGTTAATACTAAACTACTCATTTACATTCATGGCACAACCATCAAATCTAATGAGTTGTTAAGTATTATGACTAACAGAAGGAATGTTTTGTGACTTTTCTTTTAATGCACGTATTTTCACTCGTCATCTGACAACTAAGCCATTAGTGGAACACTATTTAGTTGAATATTTTGGATAAATATCATAATTCTAATGTCCTGTTTTGTATTAATTAATGGTTATATGCCTTTACATATCTATTCGTTCGAGGTTTAAAGTTAAATACAGTTGGGCAACTCCAATATATGGCAATTACCTACTAAATTAACGGATTGTTGGAAGTGTTGACCATAACTTAATTATTGAACGTTGAAAACATTGTGAGTGATCTCAGTCCAGATATGTAATAAACAATATTGATTTATCCAATCTACTGATCTACGATAATAAGTTAAGGCTTTTATCAGTGAGATTTTGAAAACTCCTTTTTATAAAGGCCGAAAATAGTTTTAACACTCATTTGAGTAATTCGCTAGGCAAGCGGATAGTGTTGTAACAAAGTGGAATGTATTTAATATTTCAAAGCTAAAGTACTTTATACAACTAGCCAGATTGTATCCACATAAAAATTGCGATGTACTAAGAAAGGTTTGGAGAACTACAACAAACATGATTCGAAGAATTCTTCAGCTCTATTTTTACAACAGGACAAATAAACCAAGTCTATTCTTTTCATCATTTTGATCAATACTATATTATTTGTTTATATTTTCAGATATAATGCACATCTGTTACTTCGTTTTTTCAGAATAACCAATTACGTACCAAGTGACTGCGGACTTCATTATCGATCTGCTAACAACCAGAAATTCCTGGTTGAATCAGTAATGAAAAGTGTTTCTGTAAATGCGCTCAAAAAAGAAATGTTAAAAATGTTAGCCGAAATGTCCACTAACACAAACCTTAGACTTGTACACCATTGGATGCCGGTTTAGTGGTCTGGAAATTACGTGTACGCACCCATAACTGCAGGTTCTAAATCCGATCCTCGGTTGTTAGGTCATGAATACTCACTGCTCAGGAGTCTCGTACTAGAACGAAATGGTCATCTATTGCTTCATAGCTTTTACTGGTTGTCTAACTAAAATCGGTCCGGGATTTCGGCAAATCTTCTAGCCTGATATAATTATTATCAGCAGAATTGGAAGAATGTGGCAGATTATGCCCGAAGAAATCACAATGAAATAAACACTAAAAATTATTATTCTACGAATAAAAATCAATGCATCGCTAAAACATACATTGTGACTTCAAGAGGATATTTATTTACCTTCTAAGAAAAATTAGCACAAATCTATGGATTGAAGTTAGACATTAACACCGTTGGATGCCGACTAGGTGGTCTAGAGGCTAAGCGTCAGCGCGCGAGACCAAAGAACCTTAGCCACGAGTCCAGTATGTGGGATAGTGGATGCGCACTCCTGATTAGTCCCATACTAGGACGAAACAGACATCCAGTGCTTCCAGGATTTTTAATGGTGGTCTAGCTTACATCGACTCATGAATTCAACTAATAAAAATAAAATGATTGACTTATTGATCTAGTGAATAAATATTTCTTGTTAATTTAACAAAATTTTACTGAATCATTATTTTATCTTTAATAGTTATTTTATTCTTTAAATAGGAAATAAAAAATAACACCATAAAATCACTAATTCAAGCGGACAGAATATCTGTGTTCTAGAGGAATACGAGATAAGTTCTTAATTGAATTAAAACTTTCTTATATGTAGCTAAATAAACCGTCATAATTGTAGCTTTAACAGTGAAAACTGTTATACCACTAAAATTCGAATGTAGAACTCATAAAACTCCTTAAATCTCTTTTTGATGGCGATGAAAAATTTATAGATCACCTGAGGTTTTACGTTTAATGTGTGGGTGTGTATGGAGAGTGGTTAGCAAAAAATTACTTTTCACCAAGGATGTAAATAGTCTGCAGAACTATTGAAATCCAGAAACTACTGAATGGTTGTTTGGTTATATTTTAAAACTTTACAGAAGTAGGTGCTAATGATTTCTCGGAGAAATGAATGATGGAATCTAAAGTGTGGTGTGAAAATGCATCGATAGAGACGGTATTAACATGTGGTATAACCACCTAGGTAACCATATGTCCCATAAGCTATTGTGGCCATTATAAGAAGAAGGCTAAGAGTACCCAAAAGAAAACATATAGAAAAGTGTTGAATTTCAAAATTGGGATCAAAAAGATAATCTTAGTAGCTCAAGACAGATGACACCGAACAAAATCAGTTGGAGTGTGGGACATGAATTTATTCTTTATTTTTCTTTTTGTTTTGTATCTTGTTAAAATTTTACACTTTTAATTTTTCGAAATCATATTTGTACTCTTCTCCAATGTCAATTGTTGTTACCATCATTGTTATAACTATTATTTAGATTCTTGATTTTTATCTCAATAATTCTCTATTTACATACGAACCTAAATATCAGTTATTTGATTCACTGTATATTTGTGCTTTGTACATCATTGGATATTTTATTTTAATTACAATACAACACATTCACGTAAATACATGCTGACATGATTGATTCGAGTGTTAGTTCATTCGTAGCTACCAAAGTACGTTTATGATAAACGTTATATATATATATATATATATATATATATATATCCTAGAATAGCGTGTTCTAACATGATTCATACTTAATTACAGCATTCGTGCATGCTGTCTTTGTCTCCTTTCTTACTTCCTGTCTTTCTTTCTTTCTCTATTAGTTTCATTTTCCCCCTTCCCTTGATTTTTCTTTTATAGCATCCCATTACTTTTCTTACCATCTTGAATTCTATACTATTATTTATTTATTTACTTTATATTTATTCACATATATTCACTTATAAAATATTGATTGAAAATTTGTTTTATCCAATTGAAGTTGTCAAATGTACAAGTTTGTTTACCATTAAAGAACAAGTAAAGTAAACATAAACAAAAACATGAGTATACGAATTAATTGAATAAAAATAATTTCCAGTGTTTACATTTTTTTTAAAAAAAAATCGAAAAGTAGCTTAACCTAATAGTTTTGAAAGTAATCAACAATTTCTACAAATCTCCGTTTACACAAAAAAAATATTATTAAAGCTTTAAATTGTAATAAAATTAATAAAAAACAACAACACTTAAATGATAACAATGATTGTCATGATATTGACAAATCGATACGAAATTGACCTATCAAAAGAAAGCCTAGTGTAAATGGGCAGATGTCGCCTACATGTTTCTTTTAATTAACTTCTCTATCTATCTAACGACCTATCTAAGTATATATATATATACATATATATATATATATACATAAATGTATATGTATATATATACATATATATAATACGTATATATGTAGAGAGGGGGGAGGGAGAGAAAAGGTAGATAAATCAAATGAACAAAACATAACCAATATAATGTTGTCGTAGGTAGAGGTTATATTTTTTTCTGTATTTTTCTTGTTCATTGTTCATGTAAAGACTTTTAATAGTTAAGACGAATTATAAATATATATAATAAGACTTAATTTTCATACTGTAATAAGTGATAGTTACAAAGAGGATGTGGTGGTGGAACAATAAATTAAAATTTGAATTGGATTTTTCACTCATTGAAAGTTATGTTCATATTTTAAAAATAAAAGAAAGATGAATCATGGAACAGCCCATATATTTTCAGACAATTTAAATACAAATAAAATTCACTTGAACTTGACTCGAGGCTATCACTGTTATTTGAGTATTATTTAATAGCTTAGAAACATCTGGTTTAGTCAAACATATTAAGCATATGTAAAGATATGATTAACTGGTAAACAGTTATCATCATAGGTTAAAGTTAGCCAGGTGGACGAACGAAAATCAGGGAACATTAGATAGTTATTTTAATACAGTCTTGTAATCACATATGGTATGAAGCTCGGATCTTAAACAAAGTTCAAAACAAATGTGGGATCAAATCTAAGTTTAATCTCCCATATATATACTTTGATAAATACCTAATACAGTACAACCTTAATTCTGTTTAATCGACTGATAGTTGTTTCATTTCAGATTTATTTAGGTTCCTACATTATGGCTTCTCACTGCGACTAGAATGAATTCATCGTGCAATTAAAATATTTTTGAATCAAGTTTGGTTTCCAACACATAGTTTATCAAGTACTCGTTAATGAGTAGCTTTGACATAGATTTTTCAAATTTTGATTGAAAACTGTAATCTGTTTAGTAACATAAGTATGAAATGGAGGAACTAAATCCTGGTATTGATAATGAATGATAAGAGTTTTATTTCTTAAATTCGTTTTAGTTAAACATATAACGATTAAAATCCCAACCTTGTGTTTCATTAATTTCATGAGCATTGGGAAACTTTTTCCTAATGAATAGCCTTAGACGCGCATTCCTTTAAAATCTTGAATTAAAACTGATAAGTTGTTCATTAGTCCCTGGTTTTTACTAATGTATCAAAGGGTATCATTTCTATGTAAATTACCATTAAAATATCACATACAATTAATTTACAACAATAATAATTCTACTTCTTACGACAAACCATCTGTCTGGCTTTCAAGGCGATTACACAAGTTAGTCAGTGGTTTAATTGTAGAACATCTCGTGTGGTGTTCCAGCTGTGTTAAAGTTGGTCAACCCTTATCCGGTGAAACCAATCGGTCTCTGGAAGTGGTTTCTGTTTCTCACTATGAAATAATAAACAAACAAACGAAACAGTAATCTTAAATGTTTGATAAACGAAATAAGCAGTTTATTATTTATTTGAGAAATTATCTGGGCGTCGTTAATGTGTAATTCTCACAACAGTGATTTTTTTGACATTTAATAATCAATATTGGTTTATATGACAGTAGTGAAACATCAATAATTGACTGAACTTGAGTATGTTAACAATAAAATCCCAAACTCGGTGGTCCAATGGTAACTTGTATGTCAGGAATCTCAAATGTCCTTGGTTCTATCTGTAGTGAAGTCGCTGGTGCACAATGCTTCGTTGTCTTATACTGGGACAGTAAAATTATTTAACATTTCTTGGCTTTAAATGTTTTAAGGAATCTACAAACTAAATGATCTCGAACATTTTAAATTTTAAGACTGTATATTAGTTAAAATGGATCATTTCAAAGAGTGGAAGGCTATCTTCTGTCCAGAATCATAAGTGATACAAAAACATGATCAATAGAATATTGTGAAAAAAATGTCTTTTTGGTCATAACAATAAGAAATCAATTTGTCAGACATTTGTTTAAAAGTAGGTGTAGTGTAAGGCGAACAACCATGACAGTATTTCCACCCCCAAGTGTATTAATATTCATCTTTATACATTGAAACTGTTAGTACATCATTTAAAACACATTTAAATATTGTTTTGCATTTATACATAGTCTGAGTACTATGCTTTCTACCAGTCCATAGGTACTAATCAACTGTACGTTTATTTCTTGTGATTGATTTTCCGAGACTTAACCTTTAATCTTTGACATAGTAATTACCGGTGTATTTTAACATTGCTGATTTCCATTCACAAAAATCCTGGAGACAAAATGTAATAATGATAATGGTGTGTCGTGAGTAAAAATGTCACTTACAGGGACAAGACAATTTTTGTTGAGAAAAATAAGTAACAATTTACAATGATTTATGAATTGAAGGATAACGTGTGAAGATATATCTTAAATACACTTAAAAAAAACTATGTATCTATGTTCTGAAAGAAGTCTACGTACAGTAATTTGAATACAAAAAGTGGAAAAACTGTTTAAAAGTGAGTCATTTTCTACCAGAAGTTTTATTAAGTGTACAGAAAGGATTCAAGATGGGTCTAACCAGAAAATAAAAGTTATATGACAGTCGAAACCTAACCATTAAAAAGAAATTTGAGGACAAATAACGTAGTTATAACAAAATTTTTATCAATTTATAACCCTTGTTATGCAGTTATATATTTGTTTTTATCATGAATTGACCTTAGCTGGAAAGTACACTGGAAACCAAGGTACACTGACTACTTACAACTGATTGGTTTTGAACGATTTGAGTTAGAGTATAGCAACCGTCCTATAATTAATTTTGTCAAGCTCTTGAATTAACCTATTTAAAAAACAGTGTTCTTCGAACTGTAATAATTTGTCTATTTCTTTGCATTATTATGATCACTATCATGTTTGTAGGTATCATCACCAAGTTTTGGTTTGGTAATTTTGAAGAAGTGGTTTACACTGAGTCACGAAACGTCAGAAAATCTAATTTTTCTGCTTATTGGGATATTACAAATATATTATTTATTTATAACTATCATGTTTGTATAAACGTATGTGTTGATCACCTGTGACAGCCTATGCACATATCTCTCTCTAACTTGAACTTTGATCGCTCAAATATCACTCGATGAATCATTCCTCTTTCCCGTATATATATATATATATATATATATGCTTGAGTCTTATTAATTGCTTTGACTTGCTTTGCTTAGCCTTCATTCGATTCGATTCGGTTTGAATCCAACTCTATATGCACTTGCTCTCACACATTAGCCTTTATGTTCAAATTCGCTCGGTTTGTTTGTAACTTTGTTATTTGTGCTATCCAATAATAAACTGTAATTGCCGCGTCGCATTGCCTTGTGATTTCATACGGCGTTGGAATTTATTTAATAACGATTATCATGGTGATTAATAAACGAAGGCTAATGAATTATCTCGAAGCCAAGCCACAAGTGAATTACCTATGACGCTGGGTAAGGATATAAAGTTATATTGTCTACAAATCAGATAAACATTTGGATCAAGGAACTCTGACTCACCGCTCAGAGGGCATCATTCTTGTTGTAAGGCTAAAATGTCTTGGCTCATGTCCTAGTTCGATTGTCAGCGTAAGTTATTTTACATTCCCGAAAGTTGTATGAAACACTTATACAAAGCCTTCGTGCTTCCGGTGTCTCTTAAGCTTATATTATGTTATTTGAACTGATAAGCATGCAAAAAGCAATGATCAATATGAGAAATTTATAACTTGGATTTACACATCAGTTTATATTAACATTTGTATTAGCTCGAGAATACCACTTTGTTAAATCAATAAATTAATTTTAAATGTTGAAACCAAATGGGAGTTCAGTAATGTCTAATGTTTACTTGTTACCCACCAACGGCACTGAACGATGACTGAGCCACATCGAGAATTGATTGAAGTTATAAATGTTAATTACTGGGTATAGATTCAACGGTTTAAACGTTAATTGTTTGTCTCAATACTTAAATGGTCCTGAGTTTGATTCTCTGCAAAGCCATGGATGCCAACTACTGGAGAGTCCTATGCTAGAAGAAAACAGCTGTTCAGTGCTTCTTAATTTTCAGTAATTGTTTGATGAGGGTCAGTGTGTAATGTACACTATTAGTTGAGATGAACAGGAAGTAGCTCAATAATTTCCCCTCTTTCCCTCTATCTATTCAACGCTCAAATAAATCAATTTACTTATTGGGTTAATATGGTATTTGTACGAACTTGTTTACGATTGATTGATCACTGGGTGATGATTAATGCCATGTATGTCAGGTCCTTGATTGTCCTCTGATTACGAATTCCAAGCATAATACGTTCATTTATGCTCATCTAGTTCTACCTGACTTAAATTGCAGTATTTCGAGAATTCTTAGTTGGTAAATTAATTCGAATACTTCTAATTATCATAGTTAGTCAAATATTGAGGATGTTATGAATTGATAAAATCACTTTCTTTTATAAGTAATGGAAATAGAACATACCGCATTGTAATATGTTTGTAAAAATATTTAGTGTATATTGCAACAAAAAAAGTGAAGGATTAATATTACATTGAAAATTATATTTTTTCAGTTAAATGTAGATAAATGACGATCTAATTGTTTAAATCTACAAAAGATGTCATATTGTAGTTACCATTAAAATATTAATGTCAAGTTTCTTCAAATGTGGTGATAAAGGATATAAACAGGAACACTCTATAATAGTATTGAAATGGTTAGTTGTTTTTTTCCATAACTGAGATAAACATTTAGGCAATGAATTCCGTCTGAGCGCTTTTGTTTGTTTGATGATTAGTTGATTTAGTTGAAAGTTATACACTAACAATCAAAAAAATAATATTGATACGTATCATTTCTCAATTGTTGTGTTCTGTTATGATCAAATTACTTATTGCAAATCATTTTTATCACACTGAATAATAATTTGTCATGAACCATTGGGTCAAATGTATCTCGCTACTTTATTAGTAAAACTGATGAACAAATGTTTTTGAGCGTGGACCAAAGACAGATTATGAGTTTCCTCTACCATATTGTTGATCAGAAAGAGAATAAAGTGAATGTATATGGATTCATCACCAGGAGAAATATTTAGAACTAAGAAGAAACTGTTGTTTGTTCCGAATTAGTGCAAAACACATTAGTAGTGATAACCGATAGAGACAATGAAATGTGAATCATTTCAGCATTGTGGCGAATATGTTATTGTAGCGTTTTTGACTTGAAGCTTCCGATATCCAATAATATAAGTGCTCATCCTGACAGGAGTGAATAATAGTCATGGTATGCTGTAATTGTATACCATGACACTTAGTGTTTGTAGGATAATTCAATTATCCCCGAGAGGCGATTGGTAATTAAATGGAACAATTGTTCACCGATACTTTCATTCTAGTTTTTCAGATGATGTTAGTTGTTGATGTCAAATTTAAATTAAGTAGTGATTTACACATTTAATAGATAAGAAAGATTGGTTCAGCGAAGAGTTCTCTTTTCCGCGATTTCATTTTCAAAGCTGTACAATCTTATCTTATCATGATGAGCCATTCTTTCCCAACGATAATTTCCCTATCTATCTCCATGATGAATATTTAAGCCCTTAACAATAAAACTATTATTAGTTTCCCTGTTTCTAAAACAAAGAAATTTCGAGTATCTTCGTTTATTCTACCTCACTGTTACATATCTAACAGAAGTTTATTATCATTATTATTGTAATTATTATCCTGAAAAAGAAGTATGTATTTGCGCTTGTACAGTTTTAAAAATGAGTTCGTCGAAAAGAGAACTCTTCACTGAACCAATCTTTCTTATTTATACATATGTTTTGTCTATTTTATTTAATGAGAATCAGTGTTCGCGAGCTTATAAAATTTTCTACTCCTTGGTTATAGTTAGTATACTAAGATATTTCATCAAGTTGCAAATAAAAGGTCTTGTTTATCAATAACTGCGTTAAATAAACAAATATCTTAGGTCACATAATGTGATTAGGTAAAAAAAATAATAATTATCATCCTAGTGTTAATTTTCGTCTCTCTCAATTATACCGGGCATATAAAATACATGTGATGCAAGTGATGAGGGCAGACACACCACATTAAAATTTTGTTATCAATAACCTCTATAAACGCATTAGACCGAAATGAGACTAACAAACAATAAATATTGCTTTGTGGCTGTTCTGGGTATGAAAATCGATAACTCGGAAGGTCAACACCACTACAAGAGGGGAGAGCAACAACAGTACACTAGTGTTTAAATAGTAAGATGACTAACCAGTATTCTCCTAATGATGTGAAATAATAAACCTCCAATTGAGTTTTACTCTAGTAGATGTTCACACACCCTAACATTTTGCGTGACTTCGATTTGCTAATGCTTTTAGGCGGCAGAACAATCAAAATAGGGGGTAGACCACATGGCTCATTAACATATATGTTAAAGACCCTCGGCAAACCAGAGATTTACTTGAAAATGAAAATATCACTTCGCCTGTCATTCTGCTGCGTCACTGTTCTCGTGTCCTCCTAGTCGCATTAATTTGTTAAAATTAACTGTTAGCTTAAGTATTATTAGATTGGATTGATAACTCTTGTAATTAACTGAGGATTTATAATGTCACTTCATCGTTCTTCTAATGGACCTCCACCAGCAAAACCACTTGTTGCTCTGCTTGATGGTCGGGACTGCACTATTGAAATGCCTTTACTAAAAGATGTGGCCACGGTTGCTTTCTGCGATGCTTCATCCACCAGTGAAATTCATGGAAAAGTCCTTGAAGAAGCTGTTGGAGCTTTAATGTGGCATACCATTTCTTTAACGCGCGAGGACCTTCAGAAATTCAAATCACTGAAGATTATTGTGAGGATAGGCAGGTGGGTTTATATTTTTTTGCATCTATATAGTTTGTTGAAATTCTGAATTCTTGATTCGTTGGTAATATTTTCTCTGTATACACGCTAATAATTTTGCCTATAAATTAATATCTAATTCCAGCGGTTATGACAACATTGACATAAAGGCCGCTGGGGAGCTTGGCATTGCTGTTTGTAATGTTCCTGGATTTGGTGTTGAGGAGTCTGCAGATACGACACTTTGCCACATTTTGACCTTATACCGACGTACTTATTGGTTAGCGAATAGCCTGCAAATGGGTAAACGGATTAATGGACCTGAGCATTTAAAGGAAGTTGCAAACGGGTCTGCTCGAATTCGACGTGATACTCTTGGGATAGTTGGTTTAGGTAAGTCATTAATGATATTGTTTAAAACGACAAAACTACTGATTAGTTTATCTATTTGTTGATTTTCAGTCCATTTAAGCACTTAGTCGTATGTGCACTGCGTAGTTCTTTACTAATTTATCAAAGATATACAAATCAACGATAACCGAAACCTGAAATGAATAAGTAACAATTTCAAAGCTCATTTGAGTGATTGTCTTCTCGTGTAGTTAAATGTAGGAAAAGTTGTATTCATACTTCTCGTACATTTCATATTCTGTTTTACAACACGAAGTCGAAAGGACTGGAGTTTTGTTCTCTAACGTTTAAACGAACTTCAGTATATGAATAATGTAGAGGAATCATCAAGATGAATTCAAGTTGAAGTTACTTACTCTTAGTTAATGGCGTGGAAATTAGTTTTGACTAAGATTATCTACTGAAATAAGTCTGTTTGGAAATGCTATGTCCAGATTCATTGTTTTCATCCTTCATATGCTGAGCATTAGTATTTTTTGATTTTTTGCTTCATGGTCATTAATATTCTTAGTCTAGTTAAAAGGATTGTCACATTCGGCTAGTTTTGTCTTGGTTCGAGAAAGCGTTTTCTCATTGTACCAGTGCTTTACTAACCGGTTGTCCTCCGTTCGGTTCTAAATCATATATTTGCAAGTGGCTTTTTCTAATTCTGAAATATTTCATCATCTCACTTGAATGTTGTTGCATGTTGTACGTCTGTGACTGATCTTTTTGCTACCTCATCAAACTGGTTTGGTGTTTCATAGCTAACACGATTTCAACATCATTCGCTCAGTAGTCTCACGATACGATGGGAATTTTAAAACTAGCTATAATCGAATACTCGTAATTACCTTGTCGTCTGTATTATCTGGATATGTTTTCCTATAGATCCGTATGAAGGTTTCCATATACAAGGTAACTTCGATAAACCGTTATATATATCCAGTTGATATGATTTCTCACCATAGGTTCCGAGATGAGTGCAAATCTTGAAGTTGTGATGGACATTTTAGACTACTTTCATCCACCTAAAATATTTGTAAGTTGTGAGTTCGTGGGTATGCATCTTCGGTCGGCGGGGGGTAGAGTGAGACCAAACATGAAGCTAAAGTTTTCAGAATTTCCCTGTTTTTCTTATGGTTTGAAATCGTTACCCTGAGTTATAGGGATCAAAGTCTTTTGTAATCAGGTAGTTGTGTTCATTTTTTTGACGTCTGGATTTTGAGTTTT
This sequence comes from Schistosoma mansoni, assembly GCF_000237925.1. Classification (NCBI taxonomy): domain Eukaryota; kingdom Metazoa; phylum Platyhelminthes; class Trematoda; order Strigeidida; family Schistosomatidae; genus Schistosoma; species Schistosoma mansoni. The sequence goes on from NW_017386058.1 coordinate 117,509, forward strand.
GATGTTACTTTATACTCATACTTTTTCTTCCTCCTAAATCTTCTCGAATAGAAGGTGAAGCATGTTTGCAGTTACTTCAATGTCTGACTTCAGAGCTTCAGATGATATACTGTCATGCCTTGCTTCTTCCCCGCTCTTGATTTGTTTGGTGGCCATCTTGATTTCTTAGATCGTTGGTGGAGTGACATCTATAGGAAGGTTTGTGTGTGCTGCTTCGATGTCCAGTGGATTCAATGGGGATGGTCTATTCAAAAGTTTCTCGAAGTATTCTACCTATCCGTTATTCTCTATTCTTGAATTTCCATGATTGTCTTTCCTTCTTTGTCCTTGACGGGTGTCTCCGGTTTACTATATCTCCCTGCTAGTTTCTTCGTTGTACCATATAGTTGTTTCATATCCCTTTCTCTTGCAGCTTTTTCCACCATCGTGGCTAGTTCTCGCATGTACTTCTGCTTGTCGGCTTTAATGCTCTTTTTCACTTGCTTGTTTGCTTCTGCGTACTTTGCTTGTCTCTTGACTCGTGCGGCCTATAACCAATTTGTTGAATGCACATATATTGGAAAATCTCTCCCCATTTTCGTTTCTCTCTCCTAGTTCGTGTCGTCCCATTATATCTTCATGTCTGATGCTGTCCACTCCGACTTTGGCGTTTAGATCTCCCATCAGGATAGTGAGGTCCTTTCTTGGGCACTTCACTTTGATTGATTGCAGACTCTCATAGAACTGATCTTTATCTTCGTCATTGCTATCATTGGTGGGTGCATAACATTCATTGTGATCCCCTCCTTTGTTTTGAATGCTTTGATGATCCTGGCTCCGTGAGATTCCCATCCTACAAGTGCATTTTGTGCTTCTTTAGGCAGCATTAGAGCAACTCGTTTAGTGTGTGGAGCATTTTCTTCTTCGTGACGGGAGTACAGTAGCATCCCTCCCGTACCTAGCATTTGCTGTCCAGCTTTGGTCCAATGGATTTCGCTGATTCCAAGTACTTCCAATTTGTATCTCCTCATTTCAATTGCTATTTGACTGGTCTTCCCGGTCTTCCATATTGTCGGAAAGTTCCATATACCTATAGAAATTGTTGCTCTGATTGTTAAAAGGGGTATTGGCCTCGTGACTTCCGAATGATCTCGGCTTTCATCCTGAGGCGTCATCATTCTTCCTTCTACACCCAGGATAGAGTCTAAATGGTCTAATTTGTTTAGTTTGTTGGCGTTTTTCAACAAGCTTTTTTTCTACGGGATGGGGTTGCCGACCCAATGCACAACCTTCTTCCTTTACCCGGGCTTGAACCGGCAGTAACTCTAGAAGAGCTACAGGCGGAGTTATCATACACCTGCCACTGGGAGTAACTTTCTCGTCGAGTGGATTTTCAGGGATCGATCTCCTACCAGGAGGCCTACTTATCGACTTAGAATATGCAGATGACATAGTCCTGTTTGGTGAAGACGCTGATAAAATGCAGTCTTCTGTTAGCACTGAGTAACAATGCCAGGATGTTTGGGATGCGTTTCTCCCCCTCTAAATGTAAATTGTTACTCCAGGACTGGCCTGCGTCATCACTTGAACTAAGGATAGGGAGTGAAGTAGTCGAACGCGTCAACAACTTCACTTATCTTGGAAGTCTGATCAGCCCTAATGGGTTGGTATCTGACGAAATCTCAGCACGGATTCAAAAAGCTCGTTTGGCTTTTGTCAACTTACGTCACATATGGCGAAGACGAGATATCTGTCTATCAAATTACTTTATACCTTTCTACGAGCTAATTCTTTCTCCTTCCACCATATCCTTATATGCAGTCTTTCTTTTATATATTACTACCATCGAAGTAACTGCTTTTGTGAATTTGGTGTTCATCTTGATGTACTAATGAGTTATGACAATTTGGACCTATACATGTATGTGCCTGGTCCTACGTTGTAGATGACTGAACTTGAACCAATGCACATATGTACTAGGTTATCCTCAGGTTGTGACTAACTGATTAACTGCCTAATTTCTGTTGTTTTTCGATAGTTCCCATTCTGAAACCAACCACTAATGTAAACTTTATTCAAATTAAACAATCTTCACAAATTCCGCATACAATTTTTATCTGTATTTGCCTCGATACCCACTTGTTTCAGGCATGGAAATTCTACTTGTTCGGTGCAATACATAAATCTAAACATCACACCTCTTCCGATGAATCAAATATCTCATTGTGTTCCTAACAAACTCGTAGGCTCCAAATTTATTTGAAGACATCAACTCAACAATAACTTATGTATAAAAACCATGCTTATTCGGATACAGCTCATCGTAATGTAGATAGCTTGTCGTCGGGGTTATCAATCAAGCCCAGTATTTTCGCGTGAGATTTCTGTGATTCACTTACACTTAAATCTATGGGTTTACTATGGTTTGAGTGGGAAATCACTCACATTCAACCCTCATAAATTCAGAGTAGATTAGTATCTAGATATTCACCTGAACTGTAGGGTAGATTCAGTCATTTCGATACTCAGTATGAAAAATTAAATCAATCTAGCATTACCATAAGCGCTACATTAATTCGGTCTGTTTGTCAAGACCAAAATCTCGTCTACTTTTGAAGACTTTTCAAGGAAAAACCTAGCAAAGCTCTGTTTTCTTTGCTCTAAACTCGTGACTTCGTACTAGCAATATTAAGGAGAAAAATATTTATTTAGATTTAGTTGAATATTCAAATGCCTGAACTTTTTTAACAGCTTGATTAGCCTTGGAAGTGTCTTTGCTGATGTTATGGTGCATCATTGCATAAAAATTACTCAGCTTCGGCAACAATCATACTAACCATTGGCTTCATAAGGTACTTTTTTGATAAAAAAGGGAGATAGCGTGAACAATTAGGCACAAAAGTGCTTTTTGGCCTAATATTTCACCTTCTTGTGGCGGAACTTTCCTGGTGGATGACTTGATATGGCATAGTTTAACAATTTAGCCCCCGAATGCCCTGATACGGTCGAGAGTGGGGAGAGTCCGCTCTCCATCTCCAAATGCTCTCACATGGCCACACGTATATAGCCTCTGCCAGGGAAGTCCTACTCACTGCCCTCTCGTGGCGGGGGTGTTGTTTACGAAGTTCAGAGGACGAAAAGTGAATGTCCGGCGCTTTGATCGGGTTGGTGGACACGGAATTTCACCTAAGGGAGTTGGAAAACCCTGATTCCAAACCAATGGTGCCCATGGGCGCCAGTATCGCAAGGGAACGAATCAATCGTTGGTCACCGGCTACTATGAGATTGCATCTCCTTACGTTGCTCCACTGCCTTGTGGATTAGACTTCTAGGTCAGAGGCTCGGGGAGTGGCCCCCTAAGAAAACCACCTGTTTCGGCTTGGGCACCTGGGGAGTATCATAGCCCTCACACAATTAAATGAAATGACAATTTTTTGTATGGCGCATATATATCTGGTTCCCCTTTGTACCAATATTTATGTGTTTAAATAAATAAATAAATTCAACAATACTGCTACTGAATATCTGGACGCTTAACCCTGAAAACGAGAAAGAGGACGATAATTGTCTGCAGTAGTCATATGTTTGATTACAGATAATGGTAGACGTGTTGGGTACATGGATTTTGTAAGGATGCCTAGCTGGACGTTTTCAGCTAAAAGTATCTGTTGACATTAACAAGGTCAGGAAAATTATCGATCGTCCGCTAAGCTAAACTCCACGTGGTAGGGTCGTGAGACCAATTTTATGTTCCCATCCAGAAGACAGAGTTAATCGTTAGTTAACATTTCTATTAGCCCAGGATTCCTGTATCTACTTTTAGATCAGGGTGCCGTATGGCGAATATAGATAATTTTACTCTCCAATCGTCTTTATCCTCATTTCATGTCGTCTTGGAAAAAAATATATAAAGATTCTACAATTCAATATTTGGTAAAATCCCCATTTCGCCATTAGCTTTTCTGGAGCTATTCGGTGTGGTTTTGAGAATGCAGATTGTCTTGTTGTAGAGATTAGGTGTACAGCATTACTGGCTGGATATGTTAATTTCATTATTGCTTGGGTAAGTTCGGGGTATTTGTTGAGTATTGATTGAAAGTACGAATCCACTATATACGTGAATGTAACTGAATGTAAGGTACAACCGGATAATGTTATGCTGCCAATCTTATTTCGTATTATGCCGCTTAATACATGGTTATCACAATAATATCTAGGCAGATCAAAGAAACAAACAAATCAAGTGTACTGTGTACATTTACTTATCAAACATCTGTTACATATCTTTTCGTACTCTTTCTCATACAATCTTTTTAAAAGCCATTGGTTATCAACTGATTTTGATGTATTGTAGTGATATTTCAGGCTTTCTATTGCTTGTTGAAATATGATAACATCTTCCTTTACATGCTTTCAGTCTTTTAAATAAATAGGATTTTTGTATTCCGTGATGACTTCCGAGTAATACACAACTTATGTTACTTTTGCTATTATCTCAGTGTGAAGACACTACAATAGATGTAATCATATTTGAAGTATAAGCATATAGTACAGAATTATTAGCATTTCACATTGTGCCTTCTCAGGGGTCTTTCTCATGTGAAGAGGACTGGTAGTTTAAATTCTTTGATAATATTTAAAAAGTTACTCACAATGTTGTTAATGGATTTACTGTTTTTTTTCCTGTTTGTTTTAAACATGTAACTTTGCACTCATTGTTCCGTTTCCACTCATATCTTTGTAAATTTTAATATTTTTAAATTATTATTTTCCTTACCATTACATAACGTAATTATCTAAATCGATGCACTATCTATAGTAGATAAAATCTTGTGTGGTTACGCGGTTTTTGTTTTGTACTGATCGTGATAACCAAAAGTTAAGCGAAAATCTGAATGGTATCAAGATTCAGATACTGACAGATCATTGCTTCAACTTTTGTTACAAATATTTGGTTCCCCATCAACTTCAATTATGTCGTTCTATAGATTCATTAAAATTCGCTAATTTTAGAAATAGTGAGTAGAAAAGCGAGTTGTTTAAATAAAGATGTTATTGTTTGTGGTACGTAACGAGACTAAGTTGTTGTTTTCAAAACTAGTTTTAAGTCGATATATTTGTTGATTAATCATGTCTAATCTATATTCATTGCAGTAACTATTCAACACGTGAATGGAATAATAATTGACCATCCATTTCAAGTATAAAGAATACAGATTACTAATGATGCGTTTCTTATGTTTCATTCTTGTGGCATAATGATATTTCTAGTATTGTTTTATCTATTATATCACGTATAATCGTTCATTATTGAAGTGCGTCCAGAAGTGAAATTCCCCTGTGTTAATCTTAATAATTTTTATTTGATTTATCGTTATTATTTTCGGAGGATTTCAGTTGTGTATTGTATGGCTGCACATTTTGTTACACCAGTTAGGATATTTACATAGGTCTGACATTTTTAGTTGTATACGTGTTAATCGGTCTATCTATCCATATCTATTTGTTTTTGCTTGCTTCTAGGTCGAGTTGGAACAGCTGTTGCATTACGAGCCCAAGCTTTTGGATTTCATGTAACATTTTACGATCCTTATCTTCCAGATGGGATCGAACGATCATTAGGTATCGAACGTGTTTACAGTCTTCAAGATCTACTATTTCAGAGTGATTGTGTCACTTTGCATTGCTCGCTTAATGAACAAAATCGCCATATGATCAATGAGCATACAATAAAGTTAATGAGACCGGGTAAGATATTTATACTATAGATGTAATGATGTTGGAATTTTCTAGCTCAGTCGAATAATCTTTGTGTTTTAGAGTTCTCTGCGCTAGACAGTTTTATTTCAAACCTTTCACTGATATTAATCAGTGTAGACAACGGCGGGCGTGAATTCAATTGAGAATACATCAGAATTCTGAATCGAAGGCATTCTAATAATGTCAGAGAACTTCTGGAATCATGGCATTCAGATCAATTAGCACTTAACGGGCACATTGAATTAGACCCGATTCATCAATCCATTTGAAGGATGTCGATCGACATGGTCAGAGGTTGACAGAAAAGGACAGCCTATTTGAATACGGGGACTATAATGAAAACAGCCTATGACGGTAGCCAATCACAAACAAGGGCAACGGAACGAACTGACTTACAACTCGTGGGTTAACTTAGAAGCTCACTTCTACATGACGTATGTGCTAATGATGTGGTTTTGAACGACAATGAAAATTTCTCAATTCAACTGTCTAGTTCAGAGAACTCAACAACACCGATATTATGGATAAGACCAATCAGTACCTGTTTATATATATATATATAGTATATCAATAATTCTTTAAAAAAATCATAGATAAGATCAAAATTCAACGGTTGGATGCTGAGCGATGAAGTAAGATATTTCGTTCAGGCGACTGCGACCATTGAATGTTGATCGATTCTAAAATAAATTTAAAATGTAAATAAATTATTTTTCGTAGTATATCGTGATGTAATCCTGATTTACAGGGTTTAGAAAAATACTAAATGAAATTAAACAAAATACAATGAATTTTCAATGGATCCTATTAAATAGACTCTATCTTTCTGTAGTATGGATATATATTTTTTATATGAAAAGCACCGCAGTACATTATAGCTGATGGACTTTCTCTGTCCACCAACGCGGTTAAAGCGCCGGACATTCGCTTTTCGTCCTCTCAATTTCGCAAACAACACCCCCGCCACGAGAAGGCAGTGAGTAGGACTTCCCTGGCAGAGGCTATATACGCGTGGCCATGTGAGAGCATTTGGAGATGGAGAGCGGACTCTCCCCACTCTCGACCGTACCAGGGCATTTGGGCGCCCCATCATAATATGAATAATCATTTCTTGATTGTTGTCTTGCTTTAAAAAATGATTTGTTTGTAAACCTAGATGAAAAATGACTAGTCTTGTTCATTGTGGTAACATATTAGTCAGTATATATTTGAACACACTTTTATAATTTTGCAATATAACAAACTCTACTGAAGTTACCTTTTTTGTATCGATCCACTCAACTACTCCTATAGAACAAGTTGCACTGGGAAATGATTTAGGAATGTACTTTTCTTTGCTCGCGAACGCTTTCCAGCGTGTCCAAGCTAAGTAGTAGTTAAAACGGTCAATAGTTCTATCCTAGTTCATTTCGTTCAAACGGGTTTTACAGCCAGCGTGAATTAATCATATGCCATAATCTTCTATCGCCTTAGTAATTACCTGTCAAGATTAGTTAGACTCAGTATCCTAAAAACCTCAAAAGCAATGGCTGTTCAGATTAAAAAAGCTGTAGCTTGATGTGGTAAAGCAATACGTTTGGTCATTTTTACCTCGGTCAATTTCAGGCCGAAAAGTTAAAATTCATCTTGATTTTTGGATGACCTAATTTGACTAGTTCGCATGAAGCCTTCTCATATGGATTCGGATGACTTAGATTTATCGTATTCAAATTTTATTATCGTTATTATTAGTTTCGTAGAATTGAATTAACAATCATTTCATCCTACTTTATTCATATCACTCCATACTCTACGTTGCTTTCGACTTCAGTCTATTTTTCCAATTCACAATGATCGTTTAATCAACACTTCATTGTTCAATCATATATCTCTGGCTAGCATACTATCATTAACATTTTTCGCAAGACTACCATATGAATACTCTCATTGGTGTAAACTTAAATACTAAATCAGATAACTTACATTTGTAGTCATTGTTTTAGGTATTACTGATCACGTAAACACGTGAAGAATTTAACTAGCAATCATTTTTTACATTACGTAAATTTCGACTAAACATTTGATCTCATTTGCAATCACATAATTATTTCTCTCATCCTATGTTATCAAGATATCCTGATTATTAATCTTATAATTTTAATTGACATTTAAATGTATACAAGTTAACAGTACATAGTAGTCACTTTAATATCAACGGTCCATCAGTCAGTCAGTCACACGCAACGTAGAACCTGAGACATGTACATGGGTTCAAGTTATCACCTTAGTACACCTCAATAAAATTATTTCAAAACGAATCCCAGAGTGGTAGAATTGGTATCAGTATCAGTAGTATTAAAAAGGACTAGGTATAGAAAAATCAAAAAAGGTGTAAGGAGATTTTAGGACTTAAATTTTAAAAAGACGCAAGGAGTGAATGCACCCCCACCATTACAAACGATTCTGAACTATGCCACTCAAATTCTCCAACCATGGGCTACGGTAATCACGCGAACTTCAACCAAGTAGTCTAAATCTATTAACAAAGTTCAGTTCATTTGTCAATCACTTTGTAAACTGGTGCTATGTCTTGGTTTGGTCCGCCCTTAGCTTTCTTCCAGTATCAATGCCAATTATTTTATTCCGCCAACAATATCAAATTCATATGGTGTCATATTCAAAAGATGCATTTTTCTTAACCATGCTTTTAGATTAAATATTTTAAATATGTAATGCTGGAGAAACTTACTAAAAGTTATTAAAAAGAAAATTCGTTCAGTTCATATTCCTTTTATCTTAATAAAATAGAAACTTTAGAAATAATTGGTTTTCCACGTCCGATTAGTCTTACGTACTACTTATGTCGACAGACATAAGTAGCATGCACCACACTAATACCATTAGTACTACTACTACTGCTAATGCTAATACTGTTGCTACCACTACGGATACTGGTTATGCTACTAATGCTTATCTGGTATTTGTTCTAATAATTTCATCTCACCGTGCTTATATGGTGTGGGGACTGGACCCGTTCCATATATTTCTCAGGTGCTTACTGAATTTCTGAACTACTTACAGTTCACTGTATCAGACTAACAAAGCGTCACAATAACTCACTTTCATTATCGGTTTGAGTTTGATGATAGACAAAGAAAAGGTGATAAAAGGGTAATTAATTTCTAAACTTAGTTATTAATACTTTACTTATTAGTCGAGTAATCACCTAAAGTTTTTTCTTTTTAAGGTGCATTTTTAATCAATACTGCTCGAGGTGGTTTAATTGATGAGGTAGCCCTTGCTGCTGCACTTAAAGAAGGTCGAATCCGTGCTGCGGCATTGGACGTAACAGAGACAGAACCATTTGTTTGGAGTAATAGTAAGTTTTTTGCTGTATAATTTGGTATAATTCATGTATTGTTGAGAATTTCGCAGTTAAATTCATGTCAAAAATTATGATTGATCCAATTCTTTATATCAGTGATAAGTTTTTTGGGAATTGTGTTGTTTTAATATGTCATAATAAACCGGTTGTCATATGTTGGAATAATGAAAGTAATCGACACCAAGCTCTGAACTATAAGCTATTTAGTTCATTTTACATGGTACAGGTACAGGCTTTGAGCAGTACTTAAAGTTCGGGAGATTGTGATACTACTCGGTTGTTTAAACCAAAGTGAGCGAAGCGAGTTTCAAACCTTCATCTTAGTGACTGAAATCCGAATACCCTACTCACCGAGACACTGCTTCACTTCACATTTCAACAAAGAAAACGTATTCTGTCTCTTATTTGGATGTAAATCATTCAGTGAGGTCTGAAATATTGCTGTTAAACTGTCCGGATAACGACCTACTTCCAAGTTGCCGGTTTTTAATCCTGAAATGTTTATTACAATAGGTACTTTCTTGAACCAGAACTAAACTATTTGATGTATTCGAATAAACAATGGTATTATGTATGTTTAACAGAACAAAAGCGTTTCTTGCGGTCGGGACTGGAAAAGGTCGTAACCATATGCGAATGTAATGTACTAGAATCTAAGAATAAAGTGTGTAATTGTGTTTGAACTAGATTTCTGTCAACTTTGAAAATTCATCCCACTTCAAAATGATGTGAATTATGGATTCACTTAATTTAAATATTTTCTTATTATAGGTGCTTTAAAAGATGCTCCAAATCTTATTGTAACACCTCATATGGCATTTTACAGTGAATCAAGTATGCGTGAAATGCGTGAGGCAGCTGCAAATGAAATCCGAAGAGCTATTTTAAATCGTATTCCAGACTGTCTTCGAAACTGTGTCAATAAAGAATTTATGCCGAATGGTGGTTCGTCATTATTTTCTCACGGTTGTTCCAACAATAGCCTATCAAATAATATCAATAATAATCCCCTGGTTAATAACAATCATCTATCCCTTGGAGCAGGTATACCTGGTGTTAATGCTCTCAATAGCAGTGTAGCTTCAGGATTAGAAAACGCCGCACGTGGTTTACATCCAGCAGCTGCAGCTGCCGCGTTTGGTCTTTCAGCAGGTCTTTTCTCTTCTGCTGCAGGTGGAGGTTGTGGTCTTGGGGTAGGTGCTAACAGTCTCCCCTTCCCTGCTAACCTAATTGGTGGATCAGGAATAGGTCTATCAAATGCCGGTGGTGGAGGTATTCTCACCAACAGCGGTGGTCCAACAACAATCCCGGCCCTTCCTCCCCCTCCTGCCGTTGCCGCAGCCGCCGCAGCTCATCTAGCTGGCCTTCCTCCTGTCTCAGCGTACGCCAACTTCTTTCCTCCTGGATTAGCCGCTGGTTTAGGCCTTCCTCTCCCCCCTCCACACGCCGCATCTCTAGCCGGAGTAACTGGATCCTTAGGAGGTACAACCACTGGGTCTTCAACGAGTGCAGCCTCAGGCAATTGTACTAATAATTCTACTTCTGGCTCAGGAGGTCAGACAGTCAGTTCCCCTTCACCTGCAACCAGTGGTTGTATCCCCGGTGTATCCAGCAGTACTTTTGATAGCGTACATGCTAGGCTCGCTGCTGCCGCTAGTCTTGTTGCTTCGGGTCTAAATCCGAGGTGAGTATTAAAATTTATTCTCGTTGCATTAATTTCGTTGTTCATTTGTAAATAATTTACAGCTTAAAATAAAAATTTTAGCACTGAAAAAAAGTACTTGCAGCTTCTTGCGCTTGATACAGTTGATTGATTTTTATTGACTAAGGGGCAGAAGTTATTTACTTACTTAAGACTTACTTTCCTGTCATGTAGCAGTATGTGTGTTCTTGTATGGTACATATGTTTTATACTTTTACATCAGTGTAGTTAACATAATAAAGTGGGGATTGTTTTCACTCATAAAAAAGTTTGGAGTTCATATTGGTTAGCTATATAACCAAAAAGACAAATACGTGAAAGTTTCAGAATTTTAAAATTGGGTAACTTCAAAATGATTACACCTCTGATATTGATATACATAACAGATTAGGCTATATGCTTCAGTTATTGCGAATTAATCCACTCTATTATTGTTGATACATGGTACGTGTGTTGTTGCACCATCATTCTAATTCCATGATACTAGTTTGAAATTCATCGGAAATATGGAAGTTGACTAGGGAAATCTTGCCACATGTATGTTGTATTTACTCGAAAAACATGCTATTTAAGCTGTATGACAAATTTTGTTTTTATCATGCTTTTTGTTCACGAATTTATTTTAGAACAAAAGATATATCTAGGCGATCTATTTAGTCGTCTTCTAATTTTTAACAGTAAATTAATAATAGCACCTTCAGAGTAATTACTACCTATAATGAAATGTAAGGGTTTATTCTCTGTCGAATATCGGTTTGATGAAAGAAATATTAATCTCTTTCCAGTTTTTTCCTTTAAAGTGATAATTATTTATAAAAAAGTACCATTGCTAGTATTTAACATGTAAATGTAGTTGACTTTGCTTTTTCCTATTTTCTCTTCCAGATCCTCATGATACTACGCTTATCAAAATTAATCAAAAGGTGTAAAGTGAACAAACTATATAAATGTTTTGCTAACTTTGAACTATAAGGGGATTTGTTTTTCCTATCCACCTACCATGCGTACGTGTATCGCATGTGTACTTCGTGCATTAATAAAATGTTGTGTTATGATTTATTTTTTTAAATTAAAAATTTATATATCTACTCAGTGTGTTGGAATTCATTCATTTGTTTAATCAAAAACAGTTGGTTAGAAGCATTTGTTGAGGGTCGGGTGATTACAGGAGTATATTTTTGACTTACTGTAGTTAATGCTTAATCGAGCCGTGCCAGTTTCGAAAATTTTATAGAGGTGTTAGTCATAATGCGTAAATTTTGACTTATTGTCGCTGATCGTAACGTATATATGAGGATTTTAATTCAGAAATGGAAAACAGATGGTGGTCAAGTGTTCTGAACTTTAGAAGCAGTCATTGTAAATTGAGTGAAGAGTCTAACGATTGTTGTTCTAAACTTTCATTATTTCACATTTGTGCCGAAGTCGGTAAACTAGTTTCACTGTTTACTGGGCAGAAGTGTCGAGCTTTTTATTAGACAAAGTAAACTGTGCTGTGGATTTTATGATTAGCTTTCTTAACGAAGTCGTTCTGTGAGTCCAAAAGTATCCGATTTTATCATCAATAAGTAATATATTCAGTTGCAATATGTACCAATGAAACTGTAGTCAATAAGTTAGTTTGAAAGCACCGAGATTCTTCGAAAAGTATTCTAGGTCGTTTATAAGAGCGCCACACTTAGAAGTGATTGTGATTAACTGACTATCATAAATCATTTTCCACTTGTCAGGATCCACGGAGTTAAGACACGAAGACAACTGTATTATATTATACTTGACATTTCATACTGTTCTGAAGGATTGTATTGCTGTCCAATAGATTTCTTTAAATGATTAGTACAGCAGACATTAGTGTGAAAAACGTCAAAAATACTGATGGCATTCTTCAGATATGTATCACAATAGTTTCATTAGGACATCCGAAGTACAGGATGAGGTTATTCAGACGGGATTTATTTCTTGGACAATTTACTCAAAGACTGGTTAATAAGGAAGAATCACTCTCAAATTTATAGCCATTTGATTTATTTTGTAGTCTAAGTGTTGCTGATAAACATGCACAACCCTTGATTTACGGTGAATTCATGAGTTAATGTAGATTCTAAGTATTTTTCCAGAAGTGAAGAGGTTATTCATTGTATAAGAAAAATGTGACGGGTTATTTAACCTTGTGGTGGATTTCGTAATTGCTCAAACCTACACAAAAAATAGGAGACAATGATACAATTATATACTGTGCATGGCGGCCTGCTTGAACATCTGGACTACATGTTCCTGACATATAGATATTTCAACAACTTATCTGATTTTGTTTGTTTCAATACATCGTTATGGCTATTAATCGCATAACCTATTCAGGTGCGTTTCTGAAAAGTGTACAACCTTTCGTTGTACAAGTTACAAAAGGCCCAATCAGAGATATCGTGGTTGCTGGCAATATACAGAGAAAATAATGTACATTATTTAGATGTCGATTTATTCGACTGCTAACTTCTAACTGGTGATCACTCAATAGTTATCGTATGGTCTACCAGCCTTTCTGGCAGTTAAATTCATTTTTCCAGACTTAGTATCAGCCCCATGTTTCCGTGGGGGAATCGCGGAGGTCACAGATCTTGATGCTAAGGCATTATATCAAAGGTAAGGTTGATGGTCATCAAGTCTTATACACTATCAAGTACTAGAAGTGCAATAAATAGCGTTCAAACACCTCGTAGTTTAAACTGGTTTAATCACTCTTGAGGAGATTGACGGTCATTCCTCAGTTATTTTATAGGGAAGACTGTTCACTCTTTACTCGCATATTTGGAGCTGTTTCGGTATGTTCCACCTACACATAACCCAGATACATGAGTTACGTAAACATAAGCATGCGCAAGTGGCTGACTGTAAAATTTCAGCACACCTATATATGGCCTTCTGGTTGTCCAGATGGTGTGACCGTCTTGTGTACTAAACAGTTCCCAAAAATTTTTGCCGCCTTGCAGATTAGTTTTGTTTCTACAAAATGAAGCCGCACTAACTACTGCTTTTCTGTCAAGAAAGTCTTTTGGATGATAACAGTCTTCGACCCAAAGAATCGGTGTTGGGGGTGTAGAACATCAACATTGATGTTCTATGTTGAAATGATTGGGGGCCTACTATAGTTAGACGAGAATGGTAACGAACCAACTAACGCTGAAGTCACACCTCGCGACCAGCCCTTACGTGGATTGAACCATCGACGCATCAAAGGATCATGGACGCTATGGAGACTGTACAATACAAAGGACGTTATTACAAGAATATATTAGTTAAGGTACAACCACGAAAATACAGAAGTGAAAGAACAACCACTGCCGCGTGGGCCAGTCCATGGCGTATTATTGACTGGTGCGCGTTGACTATCCTTGACCTTGACAGGGATCGATGATCTGTTCGATATTCAGTGACATTTCACCGACCCTACAGGGGGAACAAACAATATATTCCTGCAATGATGAGTTTACGTACCGTATCAGCTTCTTTGGATATGGATATGATTCCAGTCTCTGTTCTGCCAAATTACTTTAAAATGTTTTATACCCCCAACTCTTCTGAAGCATCGTACTTTGTCTATATAAAAATCAGCAGTCAACTACGAATGTTTGAAATATGGAATAGGGTGATGGGACAGGAGAGAGAACGACGATTTGACTCATGATATATGCTTGGATAGTGACCAACTTTCTGTTGTTTCAACCTCGTTCTATGAAAGATAAAAAGGTCGTTAACCAAGAAAATTAAGTTTGAAACCTAAAAGTATTTGACTTTTGTAAAAATATTTATAAATTCCGTACATGTAAAAACAATTATTTCTGAAGAAGTGAGTTCTTTGTGTCCAAATACTATTTGCTTAGGATATATGACAGATATCGGTAGCACTCACCATTGGAAGTTTAGTTCTGTTTCGTTGACGCTATGATTAGTCCTGGATTACTTTAATTTCTCACACCGCAGTACGAGCCATAAACAGTATACAACACTGATCTGTACTGTCTTAGATAGATACTGATCGCCGTACGAAAGAATTATTAATACGCCATCGGAAAACAATGGAGCTAGTTATTGATTAACACTACAGTGAGAGCTACGAAAAGCCACAACAAACTAGTAGTTACCTATAAGTCTTATCAGAAAGCTAGAGTAATGCAAAGCTTTCCACGGATACTAGTGTGTGTATGGACAGTTGAATGGTACTAAGCCCCAGCCATGTCATTTGGCAGTTGGGTCACTGAATGTCAATCAGTTATTCGATCCTAGTCAAGCTCAAGGACAACCCATGCACATCAGTTAATTGTATGTCATAGAATGGCCCATGCGGTGGTAGTCACTGTAGCGATTGAAGCAATTGTGAACTTTTAACGGTCTCGTAAGTTTCTACAGACGGTTCATACCTAAATGCGCGTCCCTTATGAAACCGTTAGCCGACCAACTTCATGGAAATCCAAAATCAATTAGTCTAGACGACACCGCTCGAGAAGCATTCTCCACAGTTAAGGAACACATCGCTAAGGCAACCTTGCTTGCTAGACGCGAAATCTAGGTACAGCACGTTCGGTGGGGAAATCCTAGCTATGTATTGTGCTGTACGGCATTTCCAACATTCCATCGAAGGAAGAGAATTCACACTTTTTACCGATCACAAACCTCTTACCTTCTCTTTAAGTTCATCTTCAGACAAGTACTCACCGCGAGAGTCTCGACAACTCGATTACATTTCGCAGTTTACTTCAGTTATACAACACATTTCTGGAGCTAACAATGTAGTCGCAGACGCCTTGTCTCGAATAAGTTCCTTAAACAGTTTCCAAGGAATCGACCTTCTTAAACTAGCTCAGCTTCAAAAAGAAGACATTGATCTTCAGCATGAGTTATCCTCGACAACTCTTAAACTAAGTATTAAGCAGATGGGAACAGGTAAGGAAACCTTACTCTGTGACACATCTACAGGTAGGGATCGTCCAATAGTACCAAAACATTATCGACGCAACGTCTTCAATACGTTGCACAATCTTTCTCATCCAGGTGCTCGTGCAACAGTCAAACTTATAGCCGAACGGTTTTGCTGGCCTGGCATGAATAAAGACGTGAGGGAGTGGGCACGCTCCTATGTAAGCTGTCAGAAATCTAAGGTCATAAGACACAACAAATGTCCCTTAGGCTCTTTCAAAACCCCTGACGCTCGTTTCGACCACGTTCACCTAGGTTTGGTAGGACCGTTACCCGATTCAAACGGATACTCATATCTCTTAACATGCGTAGACCGTTTCACTCGATGGCCAAAAGCGGTACCGATTAAGGACATTACTGCCGAAACAGTGGCTCGCGCTTTCGTCGAACGATGGGTAGCGAATTTCGGTTGCCCTTCAACCATCACTACAGACCGCGGACGCCAGTTCGAATCTGGACATTTCCGTTGTCTGACCCCACTATTAGGAATCACGCGCTTCCGAACGACCGCCTACCACCCACAAGCAAACGGGTTGGTAGAACGTTTTCATAGACAACTTAAAGCTTCATTATCAGCTGCAAACGTTTCACAGTAGACAGACGCTCTTCCACTCGTCTTGCTAGGTATCCGAAATGCAGTGAAAGCTGACATTGGATACACTGCATCTCAACTCGTTTACGGAACGACACTCCGACTTCCAGGAGAATTCGTGGATCCTTCAGCTTCTTCATTGAACATGGATCTAAGCTCTTACACGAGTAGGCCTACAAACGCTATGCGTTCAGTTAAACCTGCTCACACTCGACCACAATCAACTGATGTTTTCGTTCAACCTGACTTACGACATAGTACACACGTCTTCGTTCGTCAAGACTCACATCGACGACCTCTCGAATCAGCATACGAAGGATCCTTCAAAGTTCTTCAACGTGAACCCAAGTACTATGTAGTCGATAAGAACGGTACGAACGATAACATCAGTATCGACCGACTCAAAGCAGCGTACTTAGAAGGAAACCCTAGCTACGTCGAATTTCCCTCGATACAATCGTACGACACGGCTCCCACACTCGTAGTACCCTACACGACAGCCGACACACAACTTGATACTTCGTCAACGTCGATAGATAAACCTAAAACAACGCGTTCTGGAAGAAGAGTAAGATTTCCAGAACATCTTAACGACTATTGCACGTAGGACACAAGCTTTATCTAGAATTCCCTTTTCATTGTTTATTATAAAAAATAATTTTTTTATTGTGCTCATTTTTTTTATTTATTTAAAAAAACAAAAAAAAGCAAAACATTTTCATTTTTTGAGCGTATTTATATTTGTATATATAAAAAAACCGAAAAGAAATTTTTTTTCCGATCGCTTTTACGCTTTTTGCAAGTGTATTAGTTTATTTATTTTTTACTCCGCTGATCTTGTGTCCTTACGCAAGTATGAGTGTATTTTCGACATGCACTCACACGTTCTATTTTTTCTCTTTTCCAGGACGACTGAAAAAGAACGACGAAGTTTCACAAGGAACCGAAATTTTCATTGTATTTTATTTCTTTATTGTTATGTTGTACCTCATGGTCCCATAGTTTAAGGAAAGACGACCAGACGCTGCTAAACGAAGCAAGCTATCAGAAGAATGTTTACCAACGACAAACTCGTTGGGTTTAAACTTCTGGCTGGTCACATCTTAGGGTCATCACTAACTCACTAGGGGGGGAGTGATCTGTAGCTGTAAATAATTCCCCAAAATCAATAGCTTTTTAAGTGTTCGACGTTGGATGCTGACCACGTTGTTTAAGTGGACTTGTTTAACTGAAGGCTTTCGGTCATGCATCCGTACCAGATCACGTTTCAACTCGGCGTGGGACACAGCTCCTACGTTTCAACAGTTAGCTAAGAACGAACGCCTCTCGATATATTGGTAACGTACCAAATATATCTTTCCTACCTTTTCTCTTCTGACTTCTGACTTCCTTTGGCCGGGAACGATCGAATATAGAAGGTACTACTGGTAGGTAATTGTAAAGTTAGAATATCAGTCGTATCCTCAATGTAATCATGCGTTGAAGTCACATCGTTCAAGGATTTGTTATTCTAATCCAAATTAGCCTGGTGGCCAGGTTACTCGACTTACAAGGGCGATGAAATCTTCAGCAAAGCTGTTTATCAGGACAGGTTGGGATATGAAGACTGTGTCTAGCCATGTAGTCGATTATTCAATCCATCCATGTTACCCATCACCCAGCTTGACCCGTCATTAACCTGTCAACGTCAAGTAGTCAGTATTTTCAGCGTAGGGCTATGTTTAGCTTGTTAGATGATTTTGCTGTGTCTAAGTGTTTCTTACCTGACAAAACTAAATTATCGTAACATACTGCGGGCACATCATATACTGAAATCCCATAAGTCACTTTTGTGAAGCAATCTTTTGTTCCAACAGACTCATGAATAATCAACACTCTGTATTGGGCCTTTTCATACTTGAAAAAAATTTTCATAATCTGTACGCATAATTTAAACCAGTTCTCTACTTTTGTCTTTTAAAATTACAACTTTTTCGGGTTCGTTAAGATCCACTTTTTCGTGACTCCTAAACAGCCTGGAGTACAGGATGTTTCGTAGGAAGTTCACTAGAGTGCAAGGGGATTGGAAGATCTCTAAATCAGGGGTTTCAATCCCGAGTCTATCCCTGATATCGATTTTTGTTTACAACCTGTTAAATAGAATTGGCTTGGCGGTACTGATCTATGCAGATGACGCAAAGATCTGGAGGTCCATGAAAAGTGAAAAAGTCTCATTTGAGCCTAAAGCGGTCCTTATAACAATACAAGAATGAGCAATAAACAAAAGGTTACAACTTGAACTTTCGAAAGGTCATGTTTTAAATATTCTGCCTCATTTAACATAAAACACCTACACCCTCCATGGAAATCCGCTTACGAATGTCACCTAAGGGAGTGATCTCGGGATGGTTATCCCAGAGAGCTTAGACGATAGCTCAATCGACATGGGGAATGCCGTCAAGGTAACCCCGACTCTTCAATTTATCCAAAGACAACTTGAGGCAATCAACTCAAAGTTATTCCTTACACCGTTCAAAACGTATGCAGAGCTCCACCTTGAAGTCCACAATATGGTTGTATCCACTGTCCTCCAAAGAGACATAGATCTCCTGAACAAGTACAGAGACGGATAACCAATTAGGCGATAGGTTTTAAACATAAATCTTACGAAAACTGGTGCCAAGCACTGATATTATTCTCGTTAGGCTACAGGAGAACAAAAGGTGATCTGATAATGGCATAAAACATGTTACAAAAGACAACGCATTTCAACACGAGTATATAACCAGATGATCATCACCATGCTGCTTGAGGAAACCCTCAGAAGATTGCGCATCAAAGAGCGAACACATAAATTGGCTCTAACTATTTCTGATTAAGAGTTATTTTCAGTTGGAATGCTATTCTAGCAGAAGTGACCACATTCAAGCTCATTAAACTACTTCAATAGAAGGCTGAACAAAGATGTACTCACTTACAGCTGTTGTAATCTAGGATCTCTACTGTCCTGAGAGAAACGTACTCACGTAAACGACAAGATATACAAATCCACATGTAACTAGTGCACCAACTAGAATAAGTGCAGTCGAGTGGATAGACTGCCACATATTGAACATTACCAAATACTTGAAATTGTACAGAAACATTAAGAAGCTAGCTTAATGAAATCAAATACAAGCTCGTGACGAAAATATTGGAGAAGACCAGATGTAATCAGGTCTTTATATTCTCTAAGTAAAATTATTTATCAGCCTGGAGCTGTTAGTTTGTTTCCTGATAGAAGAGTAAAGAAATATATTGGTTTCCACAAACTCATCACAGAGGTGTTGGAAGACATTGGATATTCAACAGTAGTGGTTGATTTGAGATTAGTCGGATGACGGAGTTTTGGATCATATCTGTACCCGGAGAGCGGGATCCAAATCAAGTGTATCAGCGGCTTCAAACTACATTATCTAAATATAAGGATATCTGCTCGCAGGTCAATAAGTTCAATATCCCTCCTGACTTCAAGGTATTTGTGTAGATGTCAGATGATTTATAAGCTTTAGGTAGGAACTCTGGATATTCTAGTGGGTCTTTCTGATGAGCTGTCAAAATTAGATGTATATGCTGAGAGGTAATTGTCTAATAGGTTCAAATAGTAGCTTAAGCATTACCAAGAAAGTTGCCCAGTACATGGGTGATGTTCTCGAAGAACAAAAACACAAGTTGGAAGACAACTTGACGGTAAACGGACGTATGTTCTATTTATTATTTTTATATCCTCAGTCTCTCCTGCCGCATTCCTTACCAAATTCCAGTGGGAATATGCTAAATATCCAGTCAAACAAACGTTAAGTTCACTGTATGCTATTATTTCAGAGGTATTTTTATTTCGCTCCAAGCAATACTGTTTATAGCAACTTACAAAAGTAGATTCGGATTTAAAAGCAAAGTCCCAGTCATATAATACCCTTAAAGGTTGTCTTCAAAACCTAGAACGAAAGCAAACGTAAGACCTACATTTTAAATCACCGTAACTCCTATAGGGGTAGTCTCTTAACACGCGAGCTTGGAGATATTGTGAAGCGAGAACAATTTATTGTTGATTCAGAATACTTAACTACTCTGGTTGTTGTTGTTCCAAAGTAAGTTTTTTTTGTATTTATTTATCATCAGGAATATGTATAATGATTGGAAGTCTAATTATGAAAGAATGACAGACATGGTCGTCCCCAAATCGTCTGAGTAATTTGCATTTTTGTTTTTGTAACCGATTAAGACTTATTTTTGAAGATCAAGATAATGGCCTATGGACTGTTACGCTTTTCAAAAAAATGACGGATGATTTTAAAACTCAGGCTCGTGAATTTAGGTTTGTTTAAATATTCAAAATCACTTGTTAGATTTGTTGTACGTGATTTTACTTATGATGAAAAGAAAATTGAGGAAAGTAGAAATGAGCTTTCAAAACTTGAGTCCGATAAGAAACGACAGTTTGTAAGTCGGCTTATTTTGGTTTCTAATACTTCCATATGGAATTTTTGTCATTTAAATATTTCCTCTCGAGAGTCAGTAAACTGTTCGGTTTTAAATGTATTGAGCCATATGCATTCCTTCAAACGTCATTCTACAAACATTTCTTGAAATGTGATTCAAGATATTGAAGACAGATAACTACACTTTTTGTTATAATGTTTTTAGTAGTTGTTTTCAGGCGTTTGGCAAGAAATGATTTTGATGTTCTTTCCAGTCACAAGTGATGCGTACCAGTTATTTTATTATTATTTATTTGAACATAAATATTTACAAAGAGGCACCAGATATATTTGCGCCACACAAAGAACTGTCATTTCATTTAATTGTGTGAGGACTATGATACTGCCCGGGTGCCCAAACCGAAGCAGGTGGTTTTCTTAAGGGGCCACACTCGGAGCCTTTGACCTAAAGGCCTGATCCACAAGGAAGTAAAGCATCGTGAGTAGATGCAGTCCCATGGTAGCTGGTGACCAACTAAAGGTTCATACGCCATTTGTTCCTTTAGGATACTGTAACCCATGTGCATCATTGGTTTGGAATCAGGGTTTTCCAACTCCCTTAGGTGGACTTTTCGTGTCCACCAACCCGGTTAAAGCGCCAGACATTCGCGTATCAATTAGTACGAATATGACTTAATGAAGGAGAGCCAAATGACAAGACTAACAGTTAGTTTTTCTGTTAATGAAAAGGCACTAACGAGAATCGCTCACAATTGTACTTTATTGAAGACCACTGAAATGGATAATAAAAAAGTTACATTTAATATAAGGTTTTCCCCTGTTCGTAAGATGTCGTTTGCACATTGTTGCATATAGTTAAGTTGTACCTTGATTGTATACAGTATGATACTCTTTTTAGTTGTCTTGATTTGAATGCATAAATTTTTAAAATTCCTAACTAGGCACCTCTATTCCGCTGGTTGAAAGTTAATTTTGGTGAGGCTTTTTCCGCTATGGTTCATATTAAAGCCCTCCGGGTATTTGTTGAGTCAGTTTTAAGGTAAGTTTTATTTCCGTCAACTCACCTACCACCTGTATAGTTCGCAGTTCTTTTATGTCACCTTATGATCGTTTTAAATGCATATCTAACCTTGTTAGACTTTTTATTTCATTTTGAAAGGTTAAGTGATGGAAAGTACTCCCGTCGTTGTCTTGTGGCATAGGTAAACACGTGGTACTGATATTGCTAGTGATTAGATAAATTGTCTGATCAAGGCTTTCCACTGTTTTATATTTTTCTGTAGATGTTCTAAAGATGAATGTGGTGTGTTCGTGATCCCATTTAATGGTTCCCAGTATACAGGTTCATTTAAGTATATGGCATTTCAAGCTACATTAGTTGCAAAAAGCATTTCCTTACCATCAACTCGGGACTAATTTTCAAATGTAAACGAAGTGGAAAAATTAAGTCTAATGTGAGTAACAAATGTAACTGTATCTAGGAGATTGGAATCCAGAATGAGTCGTTATCAGTGGTGAATACTCTACTAGTTGGAATAAGGTTCAGAACTAGGATAATAGGTTTGCGGTATCCTTTAGGTTAATGGTTTTATGAACTTGACGCGGATAAACTCGTTAAGTCTAGTGGAGAAATATCCACGATTAAGCTAAAAGTTGTTTTATCGTGGCTCAGATAGTCCCAGTTGATATAGGTAGAAAACATATGGAGTTCTTATGGTTCGTTTTTTAAATAAAGTATTTACAACACGTTTAATGGGGTTCTCATTTTATGTACGTTTTGATTGTAGTCAAGTCACTCGTAATTATGGTAAAATAAGTCTGAAACAATTTAGACAATATAGGCACCTTATTCGTAGTAATCATGATTTGGAGTTTCAAAATAAGTCATACCATAATCGTGTAAAGGCTTGTGCAATAACTTGAGTTACTCATGAGGGAGGTTGTAGTACGAAACGAACGTCATTAAGTGGAGTGGAATTCACATCAAGCTTACAGTCCTTGTGTTGTCACTATTGTGGACTATTAAGAAAAGCAGGTAAAGTATCTTACTAAAGAAAAAGGTTACTATCTAGCGAAAATACCTATCACTATATTATTTCCTAAAGCTGAACTGCAATCCTAAATTTACGAGTGAATGACACAATTCTAAAATATTACTGAATAAGGATATTTTTAAGATCTCAATATGTTTGCACAACCACTAAATGTACTTTCAAAAGTGAACACCTAACCAAAGTGTTTTTAAATGTGACATTTCCTTTGCTTTGTATCCGAATGTACAAATAAATGGTAATCCAGCTGCATTGAATTTATTGTTACATCTAAATGCTAATTCTGAAGTAATCTTCCATCTTATTGTAGATATGGGTTGCCGGTTGATTTTCAAGCGATACTCCTTGAGCCAAACAAAAAACAGCAAAAGAAATTAAGAGATATACTAAAGCAACTTTACAACCATCTGGATGGATCGTCCTCAAGCTCCGTCTTAGATGTAAGTATTGACATCCATTCGTATATTTATTACTGTAGCACATAAGAGAATTGTTCGTAATTGTATAAAGACTCACACTTAACTGATGTTTTCGCATTTATAAGTGTAGTATTGTGGTGAGAGGTATAAAACACTATCCCTGTGTCTGTATAATATGTGTTCCGGTGTTATTGACAATGAGATTTTTTGAACGGGTTAAATGTTACAAACAATAAGTGTTTGTTGCACATTTGAAAGTAAATTTTTGCGTTAGATTTCCAGTCGTAAATGACTTTTCCTCAATTAGTTATATTTAAATAAAAGATTATTAATGAGTTTATAGGTATCGTATCAGGGTTGGACTTGATAGTTTCAAATATATTGAGCTCTGGGTAGAGAGTTAATGATAAATGAATTTTTGTTATATCCCAATGAGTAGAAAAATTGTATATCTATTTCTACTCATTGGGATATAACAAAAATAGATTTATTATTTTAAATAAAACGTTATAGAATAGAACCAAAAAGTCTGTTCTTATTTAAATACCCCAAGGTTAATAGCCGCATTATAGGAGGGCTATCAGATACGTCCTCACAAAGACTTTTAAACTGAAATGTAATAAACGTGAATCTAAACAAGTGCGGATCTCAGATATTCCAATCGTAGATTGTTTCATACAAAATAAGAGATGTAATTGGTTTCACTTGAGAATTTATACACTATCTAGCGTATATTTCAGGAATGCACAACATATTTTTAGTCGTAGAATGGATTTCAAGAAAAATTTTAATGTTACTTACTGAAGCCTACATCTTCAACAGAAAATTTATTATGACGTAAGAAACTAAAGTTTTCCGCAAAATAAGCACAGATAATCTGTTTTGAGTACAATAACCTACGTCATTTTCCCCCATAAAGTAGCTGTTTGTTTAAAGATAAATATGTTTACTGTTACACTTGTTCTGTTCGTAATTCCATTTGTTTACACTAATTTTTCTAAAATGTCGATTTCAATACGCACTTCTCTTTTCCTGAACTTTACTTGTCTTTGCGAATGTCTCTTTACAGGAAGATATGAATGTTGGAGGTTTCGGGACTTCATCGGATTATTTTCCATATGTTTCGTTTAAAGTCGAGCTAAATATGATAGATGTACGTTGATGGTCAGGAATAAACTAGTTCTGCAGCCCA
Source organism: Schistosoma mansoni (assembly GCF_000237925.1). Lineage (NCBI taxonomy): Eukaryota > Metazoa > Platyhelminthes > Trematoda > Strigeidida > Schistosomatidae > Schistosoma > Schistosoma mansoni. Next base: position 141,999 of record NW_017386058.1, read on the forward strand.
TTCCATTGTATTGATGTGATAATGCAATCAATAACATGAAAAAAGCATAATATACTTTAGAATTACTTCTTCTTAGCATTTCTGTCTTCTTGATTTTTTCTTTTCTCCTCTATCCTTGTTAGTTAATGTTTTTATAAACACTTGATTTACTTAATCGGTATATATACCTACTAATCTGTCTTAATACATTGAAATAAAAATCATATTATTTTCAAAATACCTTAATTATTGTCCTATTTAAATACAATTTATTGAAGAGGCAATAAGTATATTTTGCTTCCAAATTATTTTATGTAAACGAATGCAAAACAGACAAAAAAATAATAGCACTGTGTATGATTTAATTATAAATACTGGTGTATGTATAATACAGAATTATATACTGTGTGTAGAATAATTCAATCCAAGAATATAATTAATGTTCTAAATTTTTTCCGTCTGAATATGATCTATGGTTATTCGTTTTCCTTGTCTAACGATAGTGATTGTCAGTTGTTCTCGGCTTTCCGTCGCAGTGTAAACTTGTTGAGCATTCGTTATAGGCAGACCATCAATGGCAACAATTACATCTCCAGCTCTTAATCCCGCTCTGTAAAATAAATAAAATTTATACTGAATCTCAGTTACTAAAAATTGATATTACAAAGTGAATTAGTAGGATAAAAATGGAGTCGGAAGTCAAGTAACTGTGTAATGTTTCTGCTTTTTTCTTTATTGCTTTTAATATGCCTCACATTTTAGATTATTATGCCGATCATAGTTTGTCTCTCCTCACAAATGAAAAATGTCACTTTAGGATTGGGTTGCTTCAGAGTCAAGATTAACGATAGGAAAGAAGTCGTAGAGCGTCTCAACGATTCCATCCATTTATCGACGTCCGACTAAAGAAATATTGCTTGACCTTAAAGCAGCGTTCGAATCCACTGGTCATGAGGTTCTCTGGAAGTGTTTGTAATTGAAAGGCGTACCAAAAAAGTACATTAACCTTGTACATACTCCCTACTCGAACACTACTAGTCGAGTCAGAGCTTATGGCGAACTTTCATCGAAATTGGTTACTTCAAGTGGTGTTTTCAGAGCTTTCCCCTTTCCTCATCTTTATTTAACCTTGTCATAAACATGCTTTTAAAGGTAACACTTTCATCGTCCGACTTTTCAGGGATTGATGTTCAATCAGGAAATTGACTGGTTGACAAAATACAGAGTATTCCGACCACCTTAAGCGACAATGCATGTATGGGATGGGGTTGTCCCCTTCCAAATGTAAAGTGTCGCTTTAGAGTTGGGTTGCGTGAGCGCTCGAATTAACGATAGGGAGTGAAGTAGTTGAACACACCGACAACTTCACCCATCTTGGGAGTCTCGTCAGTCCTGATGGTCTTGTGTGTGATGAAATCTCGACATGGGTTTAGAAGGCTCGTTCGGTTTGACCGACTTGCGTCACTTGTGGTGTAGGCGATATATCCGTCTACCGAGCAAAGGACGAGTTTACCGTGAACAATTCACTCTGTCCTACTTCATGAATATTAAACACGTCCATTAAGGATAGAGGATATTCTCAGGTTATTGGTATTCAATCATTGGTGTCCTCGAAGGAGTAGCCGTGTATGTTGGGACGACGGAGTAAGCAATGGTTGGGTTAGGAATAGAGCAATAGGTAAGGATGGCAAATCGACTGACGAGGTCGTAAAATTCTGAGGTAAGTTCATCGAGATGTCTTGTGTTTTTATTTCAATATACATTTTCTTGAATTGTGTCTTCGTTGTTTGATCCTCACCATCACCATTCAAACTGTTACTGTCTCTACTGTTCGAAGATTTGACCTGACAACTTCATCTCCCTGTGTTAATGGGGTATGCTGACTTGAATCGATATACATACGTGCGAGGTTCTGTGTTTCGACTGAATAAAGCTTGTAATGCAATGGGAATGGAACTTCGTAACCATTGGTTCTTTTGGTTGAAATCCTGGTGGAGTTGCTGCGTTGTGTAAAGTATTAATATGTATGATATTTGAGCTAGTAAATTCTACCCACAAAATATACATAAACGACGTCCACCAAATAAGTGTATGTTGTGAAACAAGGGCATTAAACTGGGTCGTCGATATAAACACTTATTGAATAGGGATTTGCTATTTAAGATAAACTTATATGCAACTGACAGATAGTTTCCGAAGTGTGATTATCCTTTCGTTATTTTTTGTAAACAATTAATAGTTTGAAGCTCTGTTGAAATATGGAGTATTTAATTTATGTAGAGTAATTCCTCTTTTAAGACATTAGGGAATAATGCTCATTACAATGAAATCGTTGGTACTACTTTAAGTGAAGTCTACTTTTTTATTAGAAGCAGTTGGATGAGAATTATTATAAGTCAGTGTGATAATGGGTATTTTATGTAGTAAACAAGATTAAGACGAGTATATCGTGAGTTTATAACTGAGCGTAAATGGAAGGCTTAAATTGTACTTGCGAAATCAAATAAGAACAAGCTTTCTAAAGACACTTATAAGGTATCCTTTAAATGTGTTTGTATTTTCTTAAAGCCATTTATCAGAGTTAATAAAGGACTAGATATAAAATTATCACTTTGAGCTTTTAAAAAGTTCTGTAACATTGATTAAGAACTATATCTTCAGTGTTACTATTTGATTAAACGGTGATTTAAAGGTCAACAGAAACTATTTCGTCTGTTTATTGAGATTAGTAAGGTTGTCATAAAGTTATAAAAAGAAGTCCATATTGAATTGTATTTAAGACTCAATAAAACCTACATAGAAACACAAAGTTTCTATATGGAGCTGATTAGTAGCGAAACTTTATGGAGGACCGAACGTCAACAAATAATTAGCTAGGTTCCACACATAACAGAAGTTTTACAGAGAGTATGGCTTCTTGAGTATAAAAATGTTTAAAAATTGAATTTCAAAATGCAAATGTCAGGATAATCAAAAACTTTTATTCAAACCTTGGTAGTGTTAGCAAATATGTAGTTCTCAATAATGATAGTCATGATAAGAAAATTGTTAATGGTTCTGAACTACTGACTTGTGAATAAATGTGATAATAATAGTTGGTACACATTTATTCTTTGGCAAGATAATTTATTTTTAATACAGGATACCCAGTGATTTTCTACAATTTATGTAACGTCATGCAAACTTACCTTTGAGCAGGGGAGTTTCTTAATACAGCATGAATCAGAACACCATTCAACTCTACAAAATGTTGTCCACCGCGAGATGCTAATTCGAAAGCCAGTTCTGGAGTAAGTGTCCGCATAACTAGGCCTAAGTATCGACGTTGAGTTCCACTTTCCGAATTGGCTGGATTGTCTGCTAAAATATATGGGTCAGTAGGCGATTTTGACGATATTGGGGAAGAGCTCCGAGTATTTGAGGATGCTTTTAGTGCTAACTGTATGAATTTTCGGACTTGATCAACAGGTATAGCAAATCCCACGCCTGTACCAGCCACCATGGCGTTAACCCCAATAACTTCACCATATAAATTCACCAGTGGACCGCCGGAGTTGCCAAACTCAATTAAAAATACAAAAAGGAAACCGTAATTAACAATTAAACTTTACAGTCCGTACGCGGGACTCGGACCCAGGACTTTCGGTCGAACTTTCTCGCGAACGCTTAACCTCTAGACCACTGGGTCGGCGTCCGACGGTGTTAATGTCTAACTTTAGTCGATCCATGATCTTGCGCAACCCTTTGTCTGAGGTGGATAATCATCTCCACCAGACACAGATTGGACTCCGCCGGTCACGGTTCGAGTCCCGCGTGCGAAGCCGTGGATGCGCACTGCTGATGAGTCCCATAGTAGGGCGAAACGCCGTCCAGTGCCTCTAAGTTTTTGATAGTGGTCTATTTAGGTTGACTCGTGGATTCAACTATTAAAATACTACAATCTTCACAAATCCCCATACTGATAATTAGACATCGGTTGGTGTGTCAGCATTAAAGTTTTGTAAACAAATAGGAAAAAACTAACCTACGTTGAATTCTGGATATAAACACAGGGTGTAAAAGAACTCAAGTGATTTCAACCAGCTTTTATTGTAAAAGCATTTAGTCAACGATTCTAGCTGTTTTATAAAACAGTTAATACACACTCAGCGATTAGTTATGTCAGAAATACTGTATTGTTTAAGTATTTTATTTATTTAGTTGATTATGAAACGGTCCTGTGTAATAATCGTACATCGAAGATAACTTTTCATCCTATTAGGAATATATTTCAGTTTGGATCACCAAAAATCTTTATTTTAAAGACAATATCTTAGCAGCCATCATGAATCTAGTAACACAACTCACTAGTCCATATACTCGGCTTCGAACCATAACTTCAAGTATATAAGTTAACTATGCTACGCTGTCGCCCAAACTGAACCAGCCAGAACGAGATTTGAACACGAAGCCTATTGGTTAAGAGTCAAACGGCACTGTTGTGAAAAAAAGATTGAGGAAGGCATGAAAAACGATGAGAGCTAGTTTTTGAGAGACTGTTTAGCCTAATTTATAATCTGTAAATTACTAACATTCAGCTATATGCCTGTTTTATTCCATGAATCATAAGCGTTCGATTAATCTATAAATTACCGTCATATTTTCTTCTATTACAAAATTATTATAATTTAAATAAAGTCTTTGTATCCTAATTTTTTTTACTGTAGTGTCCCAGTTTGGTATAACTGTATTTTTCACATTCTTTCTGTATCGTAGTTCTCCTATTCACATATTCATTCGTGTGCCACTTTCAGTCAGCCGGATCAAATCTACAGTTTCTTTCTATGATAATCTCTCTTCGCTTGCTAACCGATCAGCTTGTTAGACTGTGATAGGATAATCTTTTCTCTCTGCCGTCAACGCTGTGCAATCACAAAGTCGAAATTATGCGTTGCAGTCTCAAGCTTGTACTAGGTAACTTAGGACATCAAGGTTTCAAACTTATTTGAAACAACTCTATCTGTAAAATAAGTATAGATTAGTGGATAGATAACAAAGTCAGAACAGTCTTGACCAATAAGCTACCGCTCCATATAACTGTATTCAAGTACAGTTCTTACATCAGTGGAGAGAGTCAAATATTAGGTGAATTCGGTACACAAGTTGGTTGGAAGAAATATCTCTAAGGAAATATATTAGTTTTATGTCGAAAGCTTTTCGAAGACGTAATCTTGTGAAACGTTTTCGCATAGAACAGCTTAGTTAATCATGATACAAAACGAGGTTTCTAAATTAGACTAGATGGAATATAGCTAAACGTGAAAAACAGTATGTGCGTTTCGTCCTATTTGGGACTCGTTAGCTGGATGTACTTGCATTCTTGTTGATATTCACCCCGTGACTGGAAATCGGTGCCATTTGCTTCAAACGCTAAGGCGTTGTTCACTTAGATTATAGGTCCGGACAGAAAGTTACATGTGGAACCGACACGAATTTAAGCAATTTCCTGACGGTCTGAATTATCCCTGACGAGTTCTGAATAGGACGAAACATACGTCCTGGATTCCACTGATACACACATCCCATCTATTTTACATAAGATTGTGTCACAGTGACTACATTGAAGCAATTCGCACTGGATGCAAATATACCCACCAAAACAGATCGAATTTCAGTCAAAATATCAAAAATGAGATAATTCAAACCATTACAAATGAGATTGAAGTTTTTAAATGTCAATTTTAGATTTATCATCATAATCCTTTTGATTTTGAATGCTTTTTATAGCAATATGAACGTTATTTCTATTTATATTATGAGTATAGGAAGGTTGTTTTTTAGATTATGTTGACTGAATAAACAAAAGCTCAAAAAAGGAAGCTTATTGATTTAATTAAGTGAATTGACAATAAAAAAAACCTAGAAACAATAGTATTGTTAACGTTGACCAACGATTAGTAGTAGAATTCAGGAAGCAGTTTTCTTTCTATCCAGGACTTGTTAAATGGATGTACCTGAATTATTGTATTGACATTTACAATGAGATGTAAGCCTAGTACACGAATAGGGTGAAACGTACATAATCGATTTCACTGTTATCATTCACTATTCTAACCTTTATATGAACTCTGATTAATTGTCAATATCGAAGCAATTCACTCAGAATGCACATATATCAATAGAGACTGGTCAATTACAGTCCCTATCATTAACATGAGGTTAATACAAAGTAATTACAAATAACAATAATGTTAATTTTTATCTACAACATTCAAAACTTACTGTTATTATAGCATCTGTTTGGATATATTTAAGACCTTCGGAATGACCTAAGTCTCTGTCTACTGCAGATACTACACCCACTGTAACGCTGTTAGCCAACATCAAAGGACTACCTAAAGCCAATACAAATTGACCTGGACGAATATTTTGTAAATTAATAGCCATAGGTAAATGTGGAAGATTTTCTGAAACAGCTTTCTTCACATCTAACTAAATCAATATCATATAAAAAGACAATAAACGAGTTGTTTCCATAAATAGAGAATAATAATTATACGCAGATGTATCTCTGAGAATAAAATCAACAAAACATCTAGTTCCATCGAATTTCAAGGAAATACTAGAAGACCTGTCTACAGTGAGATCTATTTAGTTAAACATTTTTTTGGTTAAAACTGATATGAGTGTTGCTTGTAATCACTAGTTTGTATACAACAGTTATATAGATTTTAAACAATTGATTGAACGTTGAGTTGTGACCAATGTCATGTGTGCCAGGTCCTTATGTAGTGCTGATCGAGTTCTATCGATCAAGTTGCAGTGTGGCCACTAGTCTAGGTGACGTGACATCATGTGAATTATAATGAACCGAAAGGTGGAGGTAGTTGACAGGATACCCTAGACCAAGGTTTCTTGCTATTTGGCACTTGTCAGCAAGGCGTACCTATTATGTTGAGGGAACATCGATTCCATGTTACCCAGCTTCACAGACAGAGACGTTACTACTGAATTATCCGGGCCGCGATTGTGATACGGGATCAAATCCAACAGGGAACGTCAGTTGTTTCAACGTTTCAAGTAAGTCTTGCTAACGAGTGCCACATAGCACAGAACCTAGGTCCAGGGTATCTGTTGGGGATGTTAGATCCCCAGAACTCACTTGGTAAATGACTTATTTTTGTAATCTTATTTTGAATTTCTTGGCTTTCGCTCCAAAAGCACTCATTTCACCTTCAAGTCGTGTTTCTCACTTGGGAGAATCTTAAACGCTATTGGTTCGTTGTGTCTTTTAGTATGTTGTTTTGTAACGCTTCCCAAGGACAGTTTTATGTTGTATGTATATGTTTAATTTGTGCCTGTCGGATCGCTCGTGCTTCTAGCTGCTTGCGGAATATATCTATTCCCCGTTCGGACTTCGACTTCTCTCTCTAGTTAGCGGGGCTGGGAGACATCAGAATAGCTAGCTTATTGGTCTTTGGCCACAAGTCTTTGTTCCTTTCACAGACTAGGTGAACTCAGAATTGCTTCAAACATAGCAGTATCCTGTCGACTAACTCCAACCTCTACCTTATAGTTAAATGGTTCAACAAACGTAGTATTAAAGTACATATCGCATGTGAGTGGGACAGAGATACCGTTTTATTTGAATTTTCAAACATTCACTTCATTTGTCCTTTTATAGTTAAAAAAACAGAAGTTAGAGACATCATTTGCACTTTATTTTCTTCGTGTTTTCCGTATTTTGTTTTTTACTACGAAACGGTGGCTTAGCAACATTTACTAAAGTACTTGAAACCCAATCCATTAGGTAGAGAATTCCGACCTTGTTCAACCTACTTCAGTTAGGGTAAACGGGTAGTGGTATCGTAGTGAACGAGAACACCAGTGGGGACAACCAAATGTATTTGAGCACAAAATTACAGAATCTCTTAGTAAAATCTGAGAATCATACTGTAAATACTTCATTTGCAAAATATCGATCCACTGTCTCAGACTTGATTGTTCCTTCGTTTCCACGCAAATCATTCTCTGTTCTCGTCTTCTTCTCTTAGATCTTCTTAACCTTCTGCCGCCAGACATTTCACATTCGGTTGATGATACATACTACTTATATCTGTAGACACCAGTAGCACACACTATCAAATAAACATTGCGGTTTAAAGTCGAGTATATAACTATGAATTTGGATAATTTGCATTATTATTATCATTGAGTTTTACCTTCCACTATACTGTTGTGCAGTGCGACATAATGAATGAGTGCACAAATATTTAGCAGGAACTATGCTCCATTTGTCTATCTGAAAATTAATATTTCCAAAAATTAATACTGGAAAAACAGTGATACGGAATTATTGCATTCCATACCAAGTGAGTAAACCAACTGGATTATCATATAGATTTGAATATTTTTCACCTTAGATATGCTCGTAGACTAATTAAACTGAACTGGAGAATCTATAAAGTCTAATCTTGGCATTGATACCTAAGAAATGGAGAAACTTTCGAGTCCGTGAGCAAATGATAAAATATTTACAATACTAAAATTAATGCTTGATGTAAGCAATTAAAATGTAAATATGATTATTTTAAACACTGTTGTTTATAAGAGTAAAGTTTACTTCAATCATAACAAAACATTAATACCAAATCACAGATTAACAGAATATTTCATCCAGCAGAATAAAAAAACTAACTCGAATAAGTGCCAAATCAGAAGAGACATCAACTGCTAGAACTTTTCCAGGAAATGAACGTCCATCACATAAATGGACCATAACATCGCCTCGATAACCAACTACATGAGCATTCGTAACTACATGACCTAAATGATCTACAATAAAACCCGAACCAGTTGAACGTGATTGAAGTGAAAGAAAAACCTTACTAAAAAAATCAAACAAAATAAGAGAACAGCAAAAGTTAGAAACAACAGGTGATATGAGTAGAGAAATAAAGTAGCAATCACGAACAATGAAAGCTATTTTCGGGAACATGGTTTCACTTATAGTCTGCAAAATATTACCATTTACTTTTGCCCTGTTTTAGTCTCAGCTAGTCAGTCATAACGCAGAACCTCGCACGTATGTATATCGATTCAAGTCATCATATCCCATTAACACAGGGAGATGAAGTTGTCAGGTCAAATCTTCGAACAGTAGAGACAGTAACAGTTTGAATGGTGATGGTGAGGATCAAACAACGAAGACACAATTCAAGAAAATGTATATTGAAATAAAAACACAAGACATCTCGATGAACTTACCTCAGAATTTTACGACCTCGTCAGTCGATTTGCCATCCTTACCTATTGCTCTATTCCTAACCCAACCATTGCTTACTCCGTCGTCCCAACATACACGGCTACTCCTTCGAGGACACCAATGATTGAATACCAATAACCTGAGAATATCCTCTATCCTTAATGGACGTGTTTAATATTCATGAAGTAGGACAGAGTGAATTGTTCACGGTAAACTCGTCCTTTGCTCGGTAGACGGATATATCGCCTACACCACAAGTGACGCAAGTCGGTCAAACCGAACGAGCCTTCTAAACCCATGTCGAGATTTCATCACACACAAGACCATCAGGACTGACGAGACTCCCAAGATGGGTGAAGTTGTCGGTGTGTTCAACTACTTCACTCCCTATCGTTAATTCGAGCGCTCACGCAACCCAACTCTAAAGCGACACTTTACATTTGGAAGGGGACAACCCCATCCCATACATGCATTGTCGCTTAAGGTGGTCGGAATACTCTGTATTTTGTCAACCAGTCAATTTCCTGATTGAACATCAATCCCTGAAAAGTCGGACGATGAAAGTGTTACCTTTAAAAGCATGTTTATGACAAGGTTAAATAAAGATGAGGAAAGGGGAAAGCTCTGAAAACACCACTTGAAGTAACCAATTTCGATGAAAGTTCGCCATAAGCTCTGACTCGACTAGTAGTGTTCGAGTAGGGAGTATGTACAAGGTTAATGTACTTTTTTGGTACGCCTTTCAATTACAAACACTTCCAGAGAACCTCATGACCAGTGGATTCGAACGCTGCTTTAAGGTCAAGCAATATTTCTTTAGTCGGACGTCGAAAATTATGCCTATGTTTCAGAATCTGCCGAAGGGTAAAGATTCAGTCTATAAATCTACGTTTAGGTCTGAGACCAGCCTGGTTTTTTCGCGTTTGCTATCTACGAGGTCTAGTTAGACGTCGAAATATTATTGAGGCTAATATTTTAGATACTATATTATTTAAAGTGATTCCTGTGATTATCCTAAGAGGATAAACTGAGATCGAGATCAGTCAGATAGGATTGCATCCAGTTCTCAGATTTTGGCTAAGATTTCAGTTAATCCTTCAGGTCGCTTTGAGACTATGGGTTAGCGAAGTGTGACTGAATGCCAGTTGAACTGTTCTGCACATCAGTCCAATCTTGCGGATTGAGATTGAATAGTAGTCCTGTCTTTTACCGAGACAGTTTCACAAACAGCCAGATTTTCAATACCCATTTTCTCGGTAGGTCCGAACAATTGTCTGCTGTTACCTATCGCTGGTGTCTATTCCGTCTTTTTTGCTTTCACTACCCACCACTGCTCACGATTGTCACGTACGCTTTTGATCAACCTTTGTTTAATCGGCCTCCGCTCCTCATCGTGTAGAAAGTAAGACGGGATGAGTTTTCAAGCATTTATCAGTTCTGAAGACGCCGCTGAAATCCAATGAGTTTTCCTAATCTTTTGGCATAAGCTACTAGTAGGTATCACTTCTGTTTCCACAGTTTTTTGTGTATCTTGCCGAGCTACCTTGGGGTGGATATCAATTTCACGGTTGACTAACTTCTGCTCTAGTTGTTCCTGAAATGTATTATTAGCTTTCTCACCATTAGGTTAGAGGACTCCAAGGGGTTTTCTTGCTGTGGCTTTTCTACGTCCAGTAAGACGTAGACAAATACGTGGTCGAACTAGAGTATGATCTGAGTCTAAACATGTGCTTTAGAATGAGCAACAATCTTCTATCGAGCACCTCCAACGATCGCTAATGCCAATGCGACATGTATAAATCTATCGATGAGTCGATTGTAGGGGTTGCCATGTCAGACGATGTTTCTACTTATGTTTAAAGTTGGATTTTGCTAGAAACAGACGGTTATCTGAGCATAGTTGCAGAAGACGGTCGCCATTATCTTTCCGCTGCGTCGCAACACCGTAAAACCTCCCCTAAGTGCCATTCAGTTTGGTCTATTCTCCATAATTGAGCAATAAAATCACCTGCTACTATTACTAAATTAGAGCGTTTGGCTGGATAGTCTCCTATAAAATTCATCTTTAACTTTATCCGAACTGCAATCAATGGGGGCGTAGGCAGAGACAACGAAAGGCAACGACGTGTTGGTGAGGAGATGGTGTTTATGCATTTTGTTTTGTATTACATATTTGCCCCCAAATACCCTGGTACGGCCGAGAGTGGGGAGGGCTCGCCCTCTCTCTCGAAATGCTCTTACACGGCCAGGAAAGTTATACTCACTGCCCTCTCACACCACGGGTGTTGTTTACGAAGCTAATATCCAGCGCTTTAACCATTTTGGTGGACACGGAAATTCCACCTAGGGGAGTTGGAAAACCCTGATTCCAAACCAATGGTGTACATGGGCTCCAGTATCCTAAGGAAACGAATGGCGTATGAACCAATCGTCGGTCACCAGCTGCCATGGGACTGCATTTCCTTACGATGCTCCACTACCTTGTGGATTAGGCCTTTGCGTTGAAGGCTCGGGGTGTGGCCCCTTAAGAAAACCACCTGCTTCGGTTTGGGCACCCGGGAAGTATCATAGCCCTCACACAATTAAATGAAATGACATTACTTTGTGTGGCGCACATATATCTGGTGCCCTCTTGTACCAATACTTATGTGTTCAAATAAATAAATAAAAAACAGAGCACAAACGACTGTCTACTAGAATCCAGTCTAACAGACCCTATTCTGCTTTGAAAATTAATGCCATACCTACACCAGAGAGGCCGCAGGAAGTAGCAATATTGTCTCCAGATAATAGAAGGGTAAATCGAGCCGGTTCTTTATATTGACAAGGTGAGGTCAAATGAATGACCGTACTTGGATCCTGTATGCACGCTTCGGAGGTGAAGCATATATCGATGGCGCGAGATTCCAGGGTCATAGACCGAGAAGGCTGTTTTACTATCTGACAAAAGTTCTCATATAGGAGCATACAAGTAGCGACAATCAATATAAATTGTACTGACATTTAGACAAAAAATATGATACATCAATATAACATTTAATAACAGGAGGTCAAATAAGCAATAAATTTGGACGAGTGATTTAAAACTAAAGATTGTAATTGTGAACAACTTGGTAAAACAAAGCAGATATATTGAAGTAGTTTAAACTTCTGAAATTCTAATATAGCGAACTATTATTCTTACTTTTACCATGTAATTATTAAATAATTTGTTCATGGTATATCTATCTTTTCCTATTTATAGGCTTTTAGTTAGTGTATAAACTGTCGATATACTGCACAGAGATGCAGTTGAATCGACAACTGCATCTCTGTGCTGATGTGGTATGGGCAACTCGAACTGATGTACGTACGTACGAAGTTCTATGTTGTGACTGACTGACTGACTGATACGTTCTTTATAATCATAAATTATCGACAATTACGTATTGCCGTATTGCTTAGTTTGCCTACCATTTTTGGCTTAGTGTTTTTTTTATTTGATGTGTGTTACGGTCTCCTAGTTTATATATAGATAAAATTATGTGTTTGAAATATAATATAATAGAAGTTTTGTATGTTTCTTCTGTGTCTGGATCTGAATGAATACCGAGCTACAGAAAAGCATGCATTCAGGACCGATAAGCGTTAAAAATGACCTTGGTCACTACTCAAAGTTCGTTGTTATTGATCAGAATGTAACACTACCTGTTAAAACTATGGCTATTGATCTATCGGTTTAAATTATATTCAGATTAGCTGATTATAGATTGTATTCATATTGTTAAAATCTAATCTAGTGGTTTCGATTAAACGACACAGAAGGCTTAAGATTAATAACACAATTAATAATCAAAACACATGAGTTGATATACATATATATAACATAATAGCTAACAATAATAACTAATAAACTAACTCGGTACTAGTGATTGAAACAACTGCTGGCTGAACATCTTGAGCAACATCGGCAACCACATCTAGAGCTTTAATTGCGGCCTGTCTATCTTTAGACATTGGTTTTGTAATTTCTGCACATTTGACAATTAATGGAGTACTATATACAGGATGAGATTTTTGTTGAGTATCATCTAAATCCTCATTGTCGTGACAAATTTTTGCAAAAGCTGTGGTCAACAAAATTGATTTGAAAAATAGACGTGTTTGATCAGTATTTCGGTGTTGATTCTGCCTATTCGACCGATTTGATGAATAATTACTTTGTGGTGCAGCAAATGGTTGGAATGCATATACATTCCATAAAAATCTCTTATTCAAGAGACGGGAAGAGTTTCTTGTAAACTGCTAATTTACAACATTCGGAAAAAGAATAAAGAAAGACAGTCAATTAAAATAGGTAGCTGTAAGTAGTATAACTGAAGATTTAGAATAAAATACTTACATGTACATGTGATATATACGATAGACAATCAAATATAAGGAGATTACAAGACAGTTATAAGCATATTTTTAAGATTTTTAAATAATTGACTCCAATTGACGTAAATATTCTTAGATCTATTTCTCAGCGACACTGAAGAAACTAGTAATCTTCAACTGGATCCTAGTTTTGGTTTGATGGATAGGTCAGATACTAAGATTTTGTAAAATTGGGAATCTGTGTTGTTAGTATTTATGATTTTAAATATAATACTTATATAATTTCATTGGCTACCTTTAATAAGACAAAAATATTACTCATTAAATAGAAAAATCCAACTAAAGTTTCTTATGACATGCATCTACTCATGGATAATTTTGATGATGACTAAGAATAATAGGTGATCAATTGTTGGCTATAAAACTCCTGTAAGCAATGTAATTTAACTCATTTATTAAGTAGGAGTTTATTTATTAGAGTTTTAGTAGGGTTTGAGTTATACGATGCTCGCCCAAAATGAAGTAGAGGAGACAAGTTCAAATTTCTGATCTAATGACTAAAAGCCAAAGATTCTAAAAATGAAATTATCCTTTCACTAATGTTGAAATTAATTCGGAAATATTCAGATACTTCGTGAATCAAAGCTTATCACATCTATCGAAATAACCTGGTAAAATTTATCAAACTGTATTTATTGATGAATAAGAAGAAACTACTTATTTAGAATATTCTTCAATTCTAGGATAAGTAAATGTTTTTAATGCATTTGAAGTCAAATAAACAATCATAACTGGGAGTATAAAATGAACTTATTAAACTATCATTCATGAATTATCAATTTAGGCATTGATGCATCCCATTTATTTACTAAAGTCCGACACAAGATACAATGAACAATATATGAATTCGTTGATTAGATATTTTCATACTAGTCAAATTTGAACTAATTAAGACGACATAAGTTAAAAGGGATTTCCAAACAAAAATAAAATATTTACATGTGAGGTAACTAAACATGATTAATACGACACACAATCTTTCAAAACTTAGTTCTTAAAGCAAAGATGGATAGTGGCTAGCAGTGGACTCGATCAATCGAGATCACATATCTACATGATTCAACTGTGTTGTGTTCGAGGGTTGTGCTCTAATTCATGTTAACAATCACGTGGAAAAGATACGCATGAACTCACGTTGCTTCG
>NW_017386058.1:156983-206412 GCF_000237925.1 Schistosoma mansoni
GGGATGTGATGTCTATCACTCACATCTAGTGCCATTCGATTCAAGGGCCATCGCGTTATCCACTCGGCCAATGAAAGGTGCTGCGTTGGAGTCCCAGACTGAACATCAACTCTGAGATGCAGGCACATCCAGGTGACGAGTCCCAAATAGGACGAAACGCGCGTCCTGGATTCCCAGTGCTAGCCATTACCCATCTTTGCCTACCATGCTTGTGAATTAAGGCTATATCGAGGCAATACGCACAGTATGCACATATGCCAATTAGAGACTGACCAGTTGCAGTCCTAACACATCGATGGGAAGATTCAAACAAACAATACTAAGTGAATTTAGTCCTTAAAGGTTTTTAAAAAAAACATTTCGTAACGAAAGGAAATAAGTACAAACATTGACTGGTATTTTCAGTATTTTATTGATCTTTTATAGTGTACAATAAGCGAAACTAATGTTGGAGCAGATTTTTAAATGGAAGAGTAGTTGAGTTCAAATCTAGCTATGGTTTGTAAAACCAGATATAGTTATATTGTTTATATCGATAAATTTAGGACGGAAATTTTGCAGATATTGAAAATACAAAGCCACTCTACGGTAAACACTACATTTCAATCTGAGTACGGAATTCAGCAAATAGTTCAAAATAATGCCAGCTGATGCAACAATAATAGCTGTTAGAAAATAACATTGGTTGGAAAGGCATTGTGATCCATACAAAACTGCAGATTATGATCCATGTTATCTAAGGAGAGACTAATAATTCCTTATTAACTGTCCAAGTGTTTAGTATGGAAATTTAGTCTCCAGCTAAAGTCATTATGTCAGCTGAGTGGTTTTGATTAAAAGCTATCATTTCAGTGTTGGAAAAATACGAAAATGGGTCGTATGACACTCAAATCTTACTGAGGTTCAGTCTTAACTAAGCAATTATTAGTGAAGGTATAATTGAGTGTATTGAATGGACAATAACGTTTAAATTTGTATTATCAATAAAAAGATACAAATATACCCAAGAAAGAATATCTAAGACAGCATATATAAGCTTATTGAATCAAGAGACAAGTAACTTAACCAGAGTACTATACTCAACCATCCGATACTAGTCTTTAAACCATAATGTAAACTAACTTTACATTATCAGTCAAAATGTAATGCATTTTTATCGGTTTACTTATCTGTATATGGAGTTTCTAACGATTGAAATATTTTCTAATGCTGAAACAAAAGCAGTTTTCGTAAGCAACTAACCTCAAATCTTTACTTTACGGACCTGATTCATTAAGTGAAGGAGCACAAATATTTACAATTCTGTAACAGTCGATAGCCATTCCAGGTTTTTAAAAATTCAGACTATCAGAATCATGGGTTTTATTTAGTTAATGTTTTCTAAGTTCCTATGTGAAGATGGACGTCCTATATAACAGTCATACTAGTTGATCAAAGACAAGTTTATGTAGTCAGTTCTGAATTACATTGTTATTGTGAAGACTAATAATACTACACAGTGGTCTAAACCCAAGTTGGTGGAGGAAGTTTGAACCTGCAACCTATTAGTCTGAATTCGTTGTAATCATTAGGCTGCCATTTCACATACATGACTCATTCTACAGTACTCCTAACCGATTTTATGAGAGAGCAAAGAATCAAACATGTCTATTCCAAACTACATGTAAGCAAAGAATCAGATCATACTTCTCAATGTGGCTTAAAAACAACAGTCAACTTACTATAGTCTAATTAAATCTCATTTGGATCACTTCCAAAAAAAACACTTCCATAGAAGCAAGTAATACGAGTGAGTTACTTTATTCTCAAATTATTTTTGCTAATGTAGATGAGCTGAGTTGATCTTTTAAACTAAAACGCTTTAAATCTCGAAAGAGAATCAATGTATACATAAAGTGAGTACATCTACATAGTTTATTTAAACCTATAAAAAATTATTAAGAGGTTTCAAAAACCAGTCCACTAGTAGAATGTCGGAATTACAAGGATAAGATTAATTTTCAGATTTAGTTGATAGAATTACCTCATGAATTTGGGAATAAACTATCACATTAACTAGAGAATATAGTGTTTTTTGCTTGAATTACCCGTGTTTATTTAAATGTAGTGAAAATAAAACATGTCGTAATAGATTGAACCTACTTAGGGAAACCAGTAAAGCTATTTCAGAAGTAAAATTTCAATGATTACAGGCATGTCATATCGCAGACCACTTGACCAATGCATATCCACAATATTCAAGTCTGGTAGTGAGCACTTAACTCATAGACCATTATGAATCGGAATCAGGTGTCCCACATTTCCAACTTCAATTAATCCGCAATGTAGCACGGAAATCATCTAGTTCCAATGATTGTCTTACTTCTGACATAGTCGTACTCCATACTGGAATGAAATAATTGTTCTGTGGTCACTTTTAGCTTTGATAGCATCCTAATCCGCTATGAATTATTGGCAAAGGAAACCCTCCACAATTTAGACTAATCTTCGTAAGATATCTCAACTCAGATAATTTAGATGATTCACTACAACAATGTGTTATACAAGAAAAGCACAGTTATTACGTAATGATTGATACATATTATACTGTATCAGTCAGTCATAACGTAGAACATTACATTGTATCACGATATTAACTTCAACAATCAGAAAAAAAGAATAATGCTTATTCGGTAGATAGTATATTTAAAATCTACTGCTTATTATAGATAAATACATTAAACAAACGTGGTAGTAGTAGTAGTAGTAGAAAGACTGTTGTTTCATTAAAGATAACAATGAACTAATAAAAGAGAATCGAACAAAATGCTGAGCATCATGGTTTAACGGTTAGTTTAATTGTAGAAAAAAACGAACTAAATAAAAACCTGATAAATTTATGTACAAAAAGAACAAAAAAAAACTCACATAAGAGTAAAAAATAGATACATACATACATACATAAAGAATACAAAAACCACAATAGGAAAATTATATAAAGAATTGGCTGGAAAAAAGTGGAAACCAACCAGAAAAATGAACAGGAACAGAAAATAGATTGTTTTAAAGTATACAAAACCTATTTATAAATGTTGATGTGAGATTATACATAACATTAAAAAAAAGGGGGGGAAACAAAAACAAAATTTCTCAATTACTATGATAGGATAATCAATTAAATATATTACAATTATTAATGTTTTTTTTATTTTTAAGAAATAAAAAAGAATTAACACATAAAGGTTAAATTATATACAATGAAAGTGAATTTAATCCATTATTGAAGTTGAATTCATTTTGATCATCACAAATTTTAAGGAGATTTAGCATCAAATGCTTCTAATTCTTTAAGTATTTTACGACGTTCTTTTAATGCTTTCCATGAAATATCACGATCACGTTTCAATGGAGGTTTACGATGTGGACGATAACTTTCAAGTTTATTATAAGCTTCAATAACCTGAACAATTTAAAAGAAAAGAATTATTTTTGTTTACAAATTGAGATTTCATATCATTCACTAGTGAATTTTTTAATAGAGATGTTGAGATATGGCCCCCAAATGCCCTGGTACGGCCGAGAGTGGAGAGAGTTCGCTCTCCCTCTCGAAATGCCCTCATATGGCCACGTGTATATAGCCTCTGCCAGGGAAGTCCTAATCACTGCCTTCTCGCACCACGGGTGTTGTTTACGAAAGTGAGGGGACGAAAAGCGAATGCCCGGTGCTTTAACCGGGTTGGTGGACACGGAAAGTCCACCAACACGTGGTTCAGTATCCTGAGGGAACAAATGGTGTATGAGTCAATCGTTGATCACCGGCTACCATGGGACTGCATCTACTCACGATGCTCCACTGCCTTGTGGATCAGACCTTTAGGTCGAAGGCTCCGGGTGTGTCCCCTTTAGAAAACCACCTGCTTCACAGTTTGGGCACTCGGGCAGTATCACAGCCCTCACACAAATCAAATGAGATTTGTATGGCGCATATATATCTGATGCCCCTTTGTACCAATATTTATGTGTTTAAAATAAATAAATAATTCGTTAAAATATTTTCTATTCATTAATCATACTGAGGCATGCCATTTACAAACAATACTCGTTTATTGGATTACTGATATGTGGTAGTGAAAGTGATATATGATTTTCCACTGAGCGTGAACAAACAGGCATTTAGTTTACTGACCACTAAATGTGTAATTTTCCTTCCTGTTATTGACATCTCCTGCGAACTCACTGAGAGTGACTGCTTGCAATTGTGTTGAACAGAATATTGTCTAGTCTACACTCTGATTCTCTATTCTAGGTTGTGAATACTAGATCTGATATAACGTGACCTGTCTTATTATCGTATTAACTTATTATCGCAGTATACTCGAGCGAGAGATAAATATTTTAAACTATCTGTTATACCAATTACACTAATGAAAAGAGTCATTTTCTAGAGAAAAATGTATATCTACTACGCTGGTGAATTATTACACAAAAGTAGAATTATATAGTAAACTAAGACTATGTTAATGATTTCTAGTGAAACATAATGACGATATAAATTAAAATAATGACTTAATGATTGAAGAAATCATATTTTACCTGATAGATTGTAGGTTAGGATGTTAATCTCTCACATCTACTTCAGTTTGAACAATATAATAGTATAATTACAACATATATAAAGCTGATGTGTCTCAAAGCCGAGTTCATTAATCTGTATGTATTTCTCCGTTGGTGAATTGACTTAAGGTTACATGAAATTTTATTATCGTAAATGTATACTGCATCTCATTTTTGGAAATCATACTATTGAAATCCCATGAAATGAAGTGTTAAGATAATGATGGAATATTTCAATAAAATTATTAGTTATAATTCTATTTCCCGAGATAATTAAATGTTCATTTATACCGATTTATGCTATGCTGTATTCAAAATAACATGGAAAAATGATATTAAAAATAAACACTAAAAGCTTGTTTCGTCTACTTATTAACATATAACTATGTTTCACCAATTTCAAATGAGGTAGGGAAAGTTACCAAGAGACAATAAGGTCTTATTTGAAGGCAATCGATGCAAAGCTAATTTGGAAGGGGAGATGTCTTTTTTGTTTGACTTTGTTTATTTAAACATACAAAGATTGGTTCAAAAAGACACCAAAATATATGTGTCATACAAATCAGTTATCATTACATTTGTGTGCTTTGGGATACTGCCCGGGCACCCGGACCGAAACAGATAGAATTATTGGGGGGCTACACTCAGATACAGTGGAACAACATTAGATGTGGTCTCATGGTAGCCGATGACCAACAATAGGTTCATACAACATTTGTTCCTCGGGATCAAAGAGCCCAGTGGACGAATGGTTCGAACTCAAGAATTTCCAACTTTCTCAGACAGATCCTCCGTACCCACCAACCTGGTTTAGGCGCCGGATATTTGCTTTTTGTCCTCCCAAATTCGTAAACAACAACCCTGCCACGTGAAGTGAGTGAGTAAACCTTTCCTGAGAGAGAGAGCATTTGGAGGGGGAAAGCGGGCTTTCTTCACGGGAGCGATATTTAGTGTCGTCGTTTTGGAGTTTCAGCAGTAGATCATAATATTTTTCTGTCATGATTTCAGGTTGAAAAGACAGTGTATTATGCAAACTTTACAAATATTGTCGTTATTCGTTTGTTGAAACTTGTGGATGAAACCAATGGTATCGCATACATGAAAGTGTACACGATTTCATTAATCTTGTAAACTTTGTCGAATTAATTTGATTTGTTCACTTGATGTCTTCTTGGGCAAATCAATTAGTCAAGTGAGAACCAGGATCACGTGGTCTGAAACAAAATTATAACCAAAACTTACTACAAAAAACTAACCGCTTTGAACTTACATCAGCATCTGCAATCGCTAGACGCCTTTGTATTTCTTGGCGTTGCATATCTCTTCTAGCTGCCTGTACGAGTCGCCGAAGCATTCGATGGTTTGCCGTACATAACAATCTCAGTTCCCGTTGACGTTGAATAATAGCCCAGCCAATATCATCACCAGCACTAGATCCATGCTGTGTAGTCGCTGTTGATGGAGTATCTTGACTAAATAGCATATGATTTTGAACCATTGTGTTGATACCACAGTCTGGTGACTTTGAATCATTATGCTGGATTATAGGAGAAGCTTCATGACTACTTTTTCCTGTTAAATGATTTGTTCTTTCTGTCCAGTTGGACTCCATTTTGAATTTAAGTTGACTATTTTGAAGTGGAGTAGTACATTGTTCATTAATTTGGCTCAAGGAACTGTGTAGGTTGGAATCTAATACCTTGAGGAAAAATTAGAATAAAATTCTTATCAAATTGAAAAGTATTTCATAAGCATTTTAAAGTAATATCAAATGAATTTAAATACATGTCAACCACGACTTTAGAACTACATTAAGATGAAATAGTGTTTTATAGGTAAGGTAGTAGTTATCATGACAAAAACGATGTGCTATAAGGGTGAAGGAAAGATTGATACTTAAACTAACTAAATGTTAATGGCTTTTATGAAATGAAGTAGATCAAAGCTAGTTTCATCCAACAACAATATTAACAATATGTTACAATTAAATCCGAATGATAAGTCTCTCGGTTAACCGTTATTTCAATATATAATCAACTAAAGTGGTATGAATAGTTTACGCTACGAACTGAAATCTGTCAGACAAATATTAGAGAAAGGGACGAAGAAATAAATGTTTCATCCTAGTCTGGGAATCCTCGACAGCGCCCACCCACGACCCTATCAAGAGATAGAACCCAGGACCTCCAGGTCTCACGATAAGCATTAACCTTAAGACTAGTGGGTTAGTAACCAATGTTTCACACTTTTTATTTCAACTACTTTGATATGATGCACAACCACGTTACAGTGTCATTGATGGATAGTTACCAAATATCCAATATGGTTGGACTTCTCAGTTACAGTTTTCCACCAGAACTCCGGGAAATACCGCTCGAAATTTGTCACTAGAAATCAAATGATTATTATTAACATAATGGGTTTGTGGGTACACACTGCCGGTGAGTCCTATTCTAGGATGAAATAGCTGTCAAGTGATTCTTGGTTTCAAATGACTGTCTATTTAACCAAGATTAATCCGTGAGGTAAGCTATGAAAACTAACAATTTCCAAAAACCCTTTACACTAAAGTGAGATGATTGAGAAGGTTGATTCTAAAGTACAACCTGAACTTATTAGGAAACTCCAGAACTAGGTCTTGTGCTCAGTAAAGAGTAGCTGTAATCTTGAGGAAACTGATATTTCCTATGGGATTTAAACCTATATTACCTTACCTCATAGTCTGAGACATCAGTAGAATTCAAGCAACACTAAACGACAAGACTTGACGCTGTCCAGTAACTCAGTGATTAATTAGTGTAAACTGTACAACGTTTTGTTATTAATAAAATCGACTATGTTTAGGTTCATATAGTGATTAACTTTTCCAACATGATTTATTTGGTTAAGGTAAGAGAAACATGTTTCTAATATTTAAGAAAGTTCACTTAAATGATAGAAAGAATTTACCTGAGCTGTTTCACAACCCCCCTCAAAAGTATTACAATTCGAACTCGGTTTATCACATAATCTATCATTTTCCGTCAATTTTTCACTGTGAAATTCAGATAATGATAAATCACCATTTACGAGAACTGGTTCATGATCTTCTAACGAACCAATTAAAGGATTACTGTCCCCATTACAATGAAATCCAGATAAGTTATTCGGTGAAAAACGATTATATCTTAGAGAATGGTGGACTTGTTTAGAAGGACTTGTTGGATAAATTAGTCGCTTTGCATTTTCCGTCGACAATTGAGTAGTGAAACTATCACGACTGCGCGGACTGACATCAGTATGTAGATCCTGTTTTCCCGGAGGATTATCCAGGTCACTGAAATATTCATTGTCGACGGTAGGAATGTTAGGATCAGGATGAGAGTTAGGAATGCGATCCTTGAATTTAATAAAAAAGAAAATATAGGTGTAAGAATACTACTGAAAAATGTGTTATTCAGAGCAATTTACACACAATGTATGAATAAATGGATATTTATTGAAGGGACGATAGTTCACAACATTTATAAATTTACAAAATACTCTTCATGGAAAAAATGAAGATCATATTAACAATATTTAAGAAATTAAAAATCTTAGGTAAAACAAAAAAGTGACCTCCATAAAATCAACCGCTTTCGTGGAACAAGTGAATAGGTATTTTGTACACACATTAGATTGGTTATTCGTGGCAACTTACCTTTTGTATCAAGGTATTATCAAAAAAGGTGAGTATCGTAGTTAACACAAAGATTTGATGCATTAAATATCAACTGAATTGGGCGCATCAAACGGTGTTTTAGTGTGTCACTAGTAATAAAAGCTCACGTAAACTGAAGATTCATAGACAGTATTTTATTATGAACATTGTATTTAGTTTGAGAAGACGGTTTCTTCTTCATATATATATAACAACAGGAATTTTCTTAGAAAGTGGATTTTAAAGACATAGATAATTCATTCTCTAAACGATTTAATGAACAGACTTTACGATTTCGTGAGCGCAGACGATGAATGAGATTGTGTTTTATTTTTTGTTTATTGGAGCCCAGTTGTGAAAATTTGTTACTTATCTGTTTTAAAGGAAAATACGAATACATTACAGATCCTTCAGTCTTCAGTAACGTCGCACAAAGACATTTCCAATTCAGTTTGATAGGGCTAATAATATAATACTTGGTGTTATTATTCAATTTGAAATTATACGGTTGAAAATTTTACACAATTTTATATTTTCTAGTCAAATAATCAATATTCATATACATTGTGTAGTTCTTGATTTAGAAATGTCAAACTACCGAGGTTATTTACCACTTTCTATGGTAATTAGTTATTAAATGTGTGGCGGATGCTACTTATGTCGATAGACATAAGTAGTATGTAACACCAATCAGAAGTGAAATATCTGGCAGCAGAAGGTTGAAAAGATACAATTAAAGAGAACGAGTATGTAAACAAAGAGTATTTTTAATAACAACAGGAATGAGAGAATGATGTAGTGAGAAAAAATTGATGGGAGATATGCAAATGAGGTATTTGTAATGTATGGATTTCGTATTTCACTAAGATATTCTGTAATTTTGTACTAAACAACAAATTGCTCTTCCCCACCTGAGTTCCCAGTCACTACAATAGAATTATGCTAAACAATTCATGATATTATTATTCTGAATGAAAATAGAATCAATCAGTGTATCAAAACAGTGATTAAATTAAAATGTTAACACAACAATAAACATAATATACGATTACTAGAAAGAAATTACCGATTTGTTTAATTCCATTGAATCATTCAAACTAGAAGTTATTCCATTGTATAGAATTTCATTATGTGTATTATTGCTATTCACAGTGTTTCGTAATTTATTTCTATAACATAATGATTTTGACATTTTCAAATTCCTTCGTTTTAATTTTTTTATGTAACATGTGGATTTAATTCGGCCATTATTATTATTATTATTATTATCATCATCGACAATCGGATTGATATTTTCCATTTTTACAGGTAACAATGACAGCTCCGTGGAATGTGCAATATCTGATGGATTTGGTTCACATGATGCATTTTCTACAAGCAAGAAGAGAACGATGTAATCAGCTATGGATAGAACAAGGTGTAGTCTTTTCAAATTATATATATATATATATATAGAGAGAGAGAGAGAAGAATAAACACAGGACAAAAACTTCAGTATGATTTATGATGAATAAGCTTTAGCTGTAGTAAGCTCATGACCAGGTTGTTCTAGCGAAACAACTGGGTATGGATACATTTAAATAAATGATGATAATTAATGAAAGTCATCAAACAATAATGACTTGTAAACTACGTTTATATAAAAATGGATCTTATTTCAAAATGAGCAAGAGTGAGGAGTAAGGGTGGTGATATGACATTTTTTATCAATGAATAAAAGAGAGCCTTTCTCTATTGTTATTAAAAGGAATGTATCTCAGATAACCAATTTTTATCTCTTTAGAAAAATACAAAGCATAAAATTTTGGACAATTCTATCTATACTACAGTTAAGTATCAATCTAGACTTGTGAACAATGTGAAATAAGTCTCGTTCAAAAGTAAATACTACTGAGCTGTATGCTCGGAGGTATTATTTAGTTGAGATCCACATGAGTAATTTGTACAAATGCTGTGGTTGAGCAATTTTTGTAACATAGTTTGTTTTACGTCGGTCACAGTAAAGCAGTTATATGTTGGTTTCTTTTAATTTGAGCTTAATTTTCTTTAATTTTATTATTTGATCTCACGTATTCTTTTTAAGATGGGATTTGTTATGTTTATCTTCTTACTGCCATAGATAGAATTTATTTTAAGTTCTTTGCTGACTAAGAGGTTATCTGTCCGTGGTTGTATAACGCATCCGATATTTAATGGGGTAAATAAAGTGTTACTTTTAAAATCAAGTTTTAAGGAAACCGTTTACCCATAAAGTGGACAAAACATAATTTGGATCGGTTCGTGATATCAATAAACAGAAAACGTTACACAACCACTGGCAGATGTGACGGAGAAAATCTATGGCTCGAGTGGATGATTTCAGTGTTTTTGTTCTCCATCCAGCTCAGAGAACGAAACTCCACCACTGACGCCTAACCAATCACGACTGACATTTATTGCACGGTTACTGTGATTCCCGAACCCTAGTGGTCAAAATTTTCTTGATGTGATTAAAAAAACATAAATAAGTGATTGGTTAACTGGTTTTTGAAAATGTGTGCTCGAATGTTCATTAACAGATGCTGTTAGATGCAACGTACCCAAAAATATGTTATCAATGTCCATGACAACGTTAAGAAACAATACGGCTAGTACTTTTTAAGTTATTTACGTTCATAGTTTGAAGAAAAAGTGATCACTTGAGAAATGTTAAAGTTTTATACCACTTTTCAGAAATTAATAACCAATAATTACTATTTTAAAACTAATCGTTTCATTGGACAAAACGGGATTAAACAATTTTTGTCAAAAAAAACAATACAAAAACAACCATCCTATAAATTACATTAACCTATCACTACCCTTTGTTTTATATATGTGGTTAATCTGCTCATCATTTGGTATTGCAATAGAACATATAGCTACGTATATACACTAGATTACGCACTCTATTTAACATTGGTTGACTGAAAAAATCCATCTGACAAATGATAGCTATTTTGTGTCCCATTATTTTCGATAGGCTATTTAAAATGCCACCTAGTTGAAACCCCAAAACGTGAATATAAATAATCAATTGTTGAATTTATTTAAATGATGGTAACAATGTTAACCATAGAAAGCGAGAGATAGGAAGAGACGGAGCGAAAAACAACAAGAACTAAGCGAAGCAACATAGATATTAAGAATTTTTTTAAGTGTTTGTTAATCGATTATAGTGAACAACAAGTTGAAAACAACAAAGAGAACATAAAATATTGATTTAAATAGATCAAGTTTTATTTCTATAAACGAATAAAGTGCTATAGCATTTGTGTGAATACGATTTAATCTCTATGCTCTTTGATATCATTAATTAATTGAACTTGCGATCAATGTATACGATCGACAATCGGAAATGAGCACATACACACACAGACACAAAGACAATTAACTCAGTGGTGAATCGTATGTTAAATTTTCTAAACAAAAAATTATATTGAGAACAGATAACGAGAAGAAAAAGTACCAGTTCATATCAGAGAACATTTTAAAAATGAGCATATATTATTTAAAATAGGATACGGTCAAATGATTTTTGAATAGTGGGATGGCGGCAGATTTTAGAAAGAAAATATATGTAGCATGAGTGAATGAAATTAATAACGTAAAGTAATGTGGCAGATGATCGTAGCACAGAAGTGACGATTATGAGTTTTTGTCACAAACTGATAGCGAATAAACAGCCATTAAAAATCAGAAGGGATTACACAGATATTTTTTTCTAGTTTGAGACTACAAAGTAGTGTGCGATTATGACCCTGACAACAGTGACATAACTTAGGATCTTCAGGCATTGTCAACTTTAACCATTGTATTACATATTGTGACAATCATTCACTGTTACATCATGAGCGCTTACTTCACGTAGAAGTGAGCTGAATAGTTATTTTTTGAAACTTAAATCGGTTTGCTCTGTTGACTTTGTTTTTGATTGATTATCGTCGTAGGTTTCACCATTTTTAATTATTCTGACATTCAAGTTGTTTTTTCTCGTCCCGAAACAAGAATAAAAATAACGAAACCTACGAGGACAATTAGTCACAAACAAGGGTAACAGAATAGACCGATTCAAGGCTTGTGGAATAACTAGGAAGCTCACTTCTACATGAAGTAAGTGTTGATGATTCTATCCAGAACGACAATGAGAACCATCTAGCTAAGAGAATTTAACAACAGCGATCTTCAAATTTCGTAATCTATGTAAAACAACTATTACCCACTGAATGATATGAAATCCTGGCACAACCAGTCACCAAAAAACCGCGCCACAGAAATGAAAGCAATCATAGTGTAATAAGATGGGAGAAAGAGTAATACATTCGATAAAGAAGAGAATAGAAATAATGTTTAATAAGAAATACAATGCGGTTAAAAACACAACCAAGAAAGATTCCAGTTAGTGGAATCTATCTCACTTTTATACAGAGTGTAGAGGAAGACTATAACAGGATCACCGCTGGCTTTTATTCCGAGGCATGTGTGACAACAGCTCAAGTCACCGAGTTTCACAATCCCTAAGACCTCGAACCGTGAATTTATGATGCACCTAAGGATTTCAGTATTATAAAACTGTCTTTCAACTCACATCATGCCATATAACTATCGATAGGAAGAAGGTTTTGCAATAAGTTCAGTGTTCGACTTCAATTTCTTCAGTTCGGTTAGGCACATTAACTTCGTTACAGCTTCTTGACAATTATTTACATATATTCATTCCATAGTCATAATAAAAAGAATTTGAAATAACTGCTTTCTTAATGCAACTGATCATGTAAATCATATGGTTCAACCTGCTTTGGGTGCTCTAGCTTGTAGTTAAAAGTTTTGCATAAAACTTATGTTACTTATAAGTAGACACAAAGTGATAACTAAAAATAAAATAAGATGTCAGGAACTACTTGTTATATGTAAACACAAGGGAAAATTAAAATCGAGATGTTGGAGGATAAATGCAAACGCAAAGACGATATATTTCTAAAGATAAATATAATGAAAAAAACATACTGTGATGCTCAGGTAAAGGAGATAATGGTTTGTCATTATTTACTCGGCATTTTTTGAAAACATGGTTTTTCTCAAGAGTATCTTGAACTTCCTCTGAATGTTTCAATGGACCTGATTTCACTGGATTTGATGAAGTAATTTTATTTTTTCGGATAATCAATTTTGTCGAATGAGAAACAGCATCATTACATAATGCACTGGAAGATAAATTGTGAGGATTACAATCTCCTTTGGATTCAACCAAAGGTGAAACTTTTGGATGTAAAACACTAAGGGGAAATAAGCCCAGCTCATCAATCGCCTGTGCAATCTTTTTTTCTACTCGATATGATGAACTAACACGTAATTGTTTAGCTAAACTTTTAAGTGGTTCACTAGCGCGAGAAGTAAGCAAATGTGGATCGACTAGGAAATCGTGATTTGTTATCGTAGATCCTGATGACGGATAGTTTGTCACTTGTGAATTTATCACTGCATTTGACGAATTGGAGTTATTGTTATATCTGCTAATATGGAGTGCTTCAGCTGATACAGTTCCATGATCGGAGCCACTAGGATCAGTAGATTCTGAATGATTATCTTCAAATTCATCATTTGTTACTGTTCAATAAAAAAAAGTGCAGAAATTATAAAAAAGATTTAGAGAATCTGATATCACTAAGAATAACGATGATTGATTAAAACTATTCATTTATATATACTCAGATGAACAGT
The DNA here is from genome assembly GCF_000237925.1 of Schistosoma mansoni. Classification (NCBI taxonomy): domain Eukaryota; kingdom Metazoa; phylum Platyhelminthes; class Trematoda; order Strigeidida; family Schistosomatidae; genus Schistosoma; species Schistosoma mansoni. The sequence goes on from NW_017386058.1 coordinate 170,995, forward strand.
AGAATAAGAAAATGTACACAAGAAGACCTTAACAAAATATCAGATTAGTTTAGTCGCTAATATACTAATTAATTCTACTTATTCGTCCTATATGAAAATAATGTTGTGACTATCACAGTTGCAGCAATGCTCTAAATGCACAACAACAAAGGTCTGAATAAATTGATTTAATACAAAACAGAGAAATAAATGTTAGTTTCCTTGCCCTGTAATATTTTATACCTCTGAGACCCATTTTGTTGCTCGAAAAAGGTATATTACTTGAAGTATTTACGTATACATCTCTAGTTTAATAAAAAAAAGTTCACTGAGAAGTAACCACCTCCATGGCTCCCGAATGCCCTGGTATGGTCGAGGGTGGGGAGAGTACGCTCTTCCTCTCGAAATGATCTCACATAACCACACCTATACAACCACTCTCAGGAAGTCCTACTCACTTACTTCTCGTAGTACAGGCATTGTTTACGAAATTCAGAGGACGAAAGGAGAACGTCCAACACTTTAACCGAAACAGTGGATAGGGAGGATCCACTCAGGAGAATAAGAAAACCCTGATTCTAAACCAATCGTCCACATACGTTCCACGATCCAGAGAGAACAAATGGCACACGAACCTATTGTTAGTCACCGACTACCATGGGACCGCATCTCCTAATGTTGATCCACTGCCTAGTGGATTGGATTTCTAGGTCAGAGGTTTGGGGAGTGGCCTTCTGAGAAGACCACCTGCTTCGGATTAGGCAACCAGGCAGTGTTCCAGTCCTCACATGAATCGGATGACGAAGTGTGGTGCATGTATATTTGATGCCTGCTTATACCAATGTTTATGTGTTTAAACGAATAAATAAACAATAAAATAGATATTTGTTGCACATAAGAACTATTATTAATACTAGGCAAATTTGTCGTAGCGTAGTTTACAAATGAATAGTTGAAATTAATTAAAGATATAAAAATAGATACCTACCTTGATGTGTAGTGAAATTTAATTTTCCACTAAAATTTGACAATATATCGTCTTGATAACAAGATTCCAAAAGGGACTGAGATATTTTATTTAACATAGAAGATTCGGGGACTGGCTTTCTGAAATGAGTAATAATATCCAATAAACAACGATAATTATACGATTTATTGATCATATATGATAAATGATTTAAGAAGATAGTAATCACAAGTTATGTATCAAAGGATTGATGAATATTGAAATAAATCTGTTCAGAAAAACAAACATATGGGAGAATGAGTAGCTTGTTTGTATATCGAAAAACACGTCGAAACTCTGACTTTAATTTATGGATATGGCGAAGAGCATTAACTTGTTTATGTGGTGTTTTTGGAGACTTCTTATCATCAGAAAGAGACCAAGGAGCGCTAGACAGCTGCTTCCCTTTAGTTTAGGACTTCTTTCCTTAACCAACCTAAGAGTACGGAAATAACTTAACAATGATATTGGTTGAGGATCGCTTAATACCGCGAATGGACCTAAGTTGAAAATGTGAACAATTGAGTATCCAGTTATCCATAGGTCATATGGACGATAGCATATGAGCACTGCTGAAAAGATACAAACTAGGACTAAACATCAGCTCTCCCAGCTGGTGTCAGTTAGTGATTCAGAAAGAAAATGACCGGAGTGTCACCTGTAAAGATGTCTATAATTTCAAAAATACTTGACTTCCTCAAAAATTATATCTAATTATGCATAATGAGTGAAATTGATTGTATCTGTAGTTAACCAAACATGTCATGTAAACAGCACACGATCATATTTTCTTCTCATGTGTAGATCTCTAATAATATAAGGAAAAGAGTATTATGTCTCCTATGCTAATAATAATTGTCATTATAACAAATGTACTGTACCTCTTCAAAAGATAAATGCACCACAGAGATTTCTAATTTCCTAAATCTTGGGTTAGAAGAATAGAATGCTAGATTAGTAACAATCTTTTTTTATTACTGTTAATATATAACTCATGTAATTATACAAATAAAATACAGGAACTTAATAAAATACAGTTGTTCAAATGACTACTTAAGACCTGATACAAATAAGGTGAAAAGTAAGAGTCGAAATAATAATATAATTGGCAGTACAAAAATAAACATGGAAATCATACATCAAAAGAAATACAGAAAAAACTGAAAAAACAAAGATCAAATGCATCTGTGTATGACAAGACATTTAATTCTACTAGTTGTGAAGTCACATTACTGCTTTGTTATTAAAACTAGAAAACTTATAGTTTTGATTAGATTCTATTTTTTAGTACTTTTTCTCAAATGTATTAATTCACGTAAAAAGAAACTAGAGCGGACAATCATTCACTGATGAATATGGACAGAATTCGGCTAAAAAGTTTAAACAAGGTTATTTCTGCAGAAAAGTGTTGTCATTATACGACTGAATTAAAGTATTAGTAACTCCAGCTTGGAGCTACAAAAAAGGAGTTACTGACTACTAACTACCGATATGACTACTGAATAAGTGACTTTTAACAACAGGCATGTATACGTCTAAAACGTTGAAACAGTCGGATCAGAACGCCAATTATATGATCTATCTACTTTCATTTGTGTTACACTTACTTGAGCTCTGTTTCCAAGTATTTAGTTACATTGAGCAATTGAGATGAGGACATAGACGAATTGCAGTTATTCAATGAGCATGATGATTCGTCTGTAGTGGCCTGTTGAAAAATTTGAGAACCACGCCGAAGTCTTTTGCAAGCTGATAAGAAAAACAAATTAGAATTATTATGTTATGTTGGAAATAAGAGACAAAAATATGGTGACGCCAATATGATCTAACAACTGGTTTCATAGGATAGAGTAATTTCCTGTATATACTATTCGAATTGTATGGATACGATAAATAGGATAATATCACAGACAATTTAAAATGCTCGGCTACTAAGTATAAAGTAATACAGAATCAATACAGTTCATAGTAAAAAACAAAGAAAATAATGTGCCCATAAAATATTTATTTCATGATGTAACCAATCTAAATACCAGACAACTTGATAGCAAAAGTCATTCATTGATAATTATGGAGAATAATTACTGTACTATAGACTTTTTTATTTTGAAAAGCGTTAACTATGTAAGTTCATAATGATAGCTTATTAGTGAGTGAATATATTGTGAAACGTGGAATTTAACTACCGTATCGAATCTAAATTATGTACTGCTAAATATTCTCAAACTAGAAGAAAGCAATTAATCATGGTTGTATGTATTTCAATGGCTTTTTACCACAGCATTATGGAATGATAGTACCATAGTTACGACACTCAACTAATAGATCACAGTTTCAGCCTCCTCCCCCTTAAAATAACTTACGTTTGAGCTGTCGAGTAGTCTCACACTTTCCCTTAGCATAATTTAAAGCTGAGTACATGAACCTTTGCATGTAAAAAATGAGTTAATGTTTTGTCACAACCTTATTTAATGGCCAATACTGTTTTTAAATTAGTTAGTTCTTTACAAATATTAAGTAAGTATAATCATCCAAGATGAAACAACTATATAATAAGAATGTCAAATGAAAAATAAATGAAACGTGTATAAATCGATAATTGAAAAAAATATTTAAAAAAAATAACTGAATAAATAAAGGGGATAGTTCATATTAAAAATTAAGGCTTACCTGGTGCTTCGTTGGTTTCATTTTTACACGATTCACTTTGTCTAAGCACAGGCAAATGAAAGTAAATTGATTCCAAATGCTGATATGATCGGATAAGGCTTTCTAAGTAACTGACATTCGCCTCAGTTATTTCAGCACAATATGGTTCCATTAATTCCCAGAATTTATTCGGAATGGCATAACTATAAAGAACGATTTAAACAATATTAAAAGATAACAGAATACAAGATATTGGATTGATGTATGTAAACAACTTTAATAAATCAACAAATCAGTTTGTAAACTATATTATGAAAGGAAGTGTTTTTATTACCTATACAGTTTGCACAGTGGTCATTCTATAGTCTACTCTAATATATTCGTTTCCAACGGAAATCTCAATAAATACAGTTATAAAAAAGCGTCTATTAAAGTGTTTAAGGAACGTAACATGTCATTAAAAAAGAAATTATTTTCATAAAAATTTTCAAAGCTATCAGTTTTCTTACATACTTATAGAGTATTAAACAAACCACTTTTTAGACAATATTACATCATGGTAATATGAAATATAATAATAGTTTAGAAGTCAAGTGATACATATACATATAGTTCTTCATTAATAATCAAAACTTATAACATGTAGATAGATAACTAAAACGTGACAGTTTTATGTTGTAATCATTAGATAATTTTGATTGTAAACATTTAAATTGTTGAATGAAGTGACCTGTTGTTAGTGATGAAAGATTATTAAGTTACTGTTTTACATCATATGATTAAATGATAATGAAATTGAAATTTGCGAAAAAGTGTATTTCATTTTTTGCTATTGTAAAAGATAACCAAGAAATGAACTTATTATTATCTTGAAATAAAACTGAATATACGATAGAGGTTTCAAAAAATCACAACTTGCATAAGTATTTAGCTCCAAGTGAGTAAATCTTTAATAGTGTTGTGTTCTTGATGGAGGATATTCTAGTATAGGAGTAAGTTAGAAGAAAGGTAAGTGATTATCGCAATTAATAGTTGGATACTTTGAGTGACATGGATACGAATAGTTTGCAATGAAGAAGTTGCATTTATTCCATATCTTCCTCTAGAACATGAGTCACAAAATGTCATACTTCTTTTATTTTTCTATACCTATTCTTTTCTAATACTACTGATACTGTTACTATTTCTACTACTCTAGGATTTTTATTTAGATAATTTTATGCTATTGTGCTAATATGGTATGATAACTTGAACCGATACACATGTGTCAGGTTTTACGTTCTGTGTATCATGACATTGTGTTCTTTGAGTTTCATAGTTCAGTTGACAAACTCTGAGTACCATTTTGAAGAAGACTGATAGTGTCTACTTTAAATGAAAGAGAAAAATTTTAGGATTATCTGTTACAATTGCTCTTATTACGACGCAGCTATTCCTATTGCTTAGTATTCTTGGACACCGATCCACTCGACAAGTCCCCAAATCAGAACACGGTTGAACAGGAACGAAATTATATTCCAAATAACAAGGATAGATGGAAGTAAGAAGCACAATAATAGAAACGTTCGTATATTTATAGTTTTTATATGAGAAGATTCTAGAGTCTTCTCCAAGTATCGACTAGCGCTGATTGGATAAGAATTAGCCAATCAGCTTGACCAACACAATCGTGCACGGAACGTGCTTTAATCCTATCTATATCCCGCTAACATTATTATACGTAGGTAACTAATTTTTTGAGTGTAGCTGTGAGTTTTAACTCTATTCAATAGTGTTAGTACATAGTTTCTTCTGTGACATAGAATATTTTTAAAATTGTCATTTCTGTTAAGTAGGCATTGATAACTAGGTATGGTAACGATAAAACCTATTCAATTTAGAGTACACAACAATACTGAACATATTCACACGAGTTACACATTTTCTCTGTTATATCGCAGTTGGTAAATAAACGTATTTTATCTAAATTCCGAGTTTGAAGGAATTATGGAGAGGGAAAAACCACTGCCTTGAGACTTCTTGTTATTGTCTTGCTTATTTGTACTAAACAGTTCCGAAATGTACTCTTTTTAATGTATTTTGACTTGACAATACAGAATTCGTGATCTTGATATGTCTAAAAAACTACAGAGGATTGTATTATATATCTTAATGAAAAAATAAGTCATTTGAGGGATGATAAAACCTTTTTTTACATAGTTTAGAAATTATAAAAGAGGGAATTGAACGTGAATGTTGATTTATTGTCTAACTTGCTTTGTTTACTTTGTAAGTCCCAGTAGCTAATATGAGTTTTTTTCAAACACAAACGGTACATAATAAAAATCCGATATGTGTAGCTGTTTCTGGAACTATTAAAATTAAGAAACTAACCTGAAAGATTTTGTTCGTTTACTTCCTTTAATGATAAAATTAGCCATAGAAAAGAATATAAACTTTTATTTATGCATACTTTTCGGTTGATGAAAATAGTTCTTCCAATGGAATAAAGCATCATATATGTGGATATTCTTAGTTAATTTATTAAATAAGTTGTACAGTCTAAGACACATAATATCGTGATACTTTTTGTTATATATCATCAAGCTAGTTTTATATATGATCGGAAAGGTAGAAATGGCCAGTTGAAGGCATATGGTATGAAGACTTAAATAGTTTAGAGTTAAATCGTAGGAAATAAGTCATGGAGGTCACACTAAACATGGTAGCAAAACATGACTGAATGTTAGACATGAGTATTTAGGTACATTTCATCTCCTTTAGAAAATCACAACTAAAGGTCTATAAAAAACCCATCGGAGCCCTCCAGAGAAATCTTTTTTAAAACTCGATTGATTCTGGTCAATGAATATACATATGAAATCCGAGCGATGACCTAGGCTTTCGTCACCTAACCAACATTAAGTCATTCTTACATTTGTTACACTTATTGAGGTTACATTATTATACTTCATATACATTCACTGAATAATGTAATTTGGAGTTCAGAAGCTGAGGTAAGTATAAGATCAGTCTTTTTTAACCGAAAATCCATGGGACATTTGGAATCGGGATGAATAACCATGAGAATTCTGTTCGGTCTCGATCAATTTGTAGGAAACAAATAAAAAGAATTTCTTTGGTGAAATATGCTGAGTAGTATTTTTGTGGTACCAAATAGACCAACAGAAGGACATCTGGTTACTAACATGGATATAAACATCAATAATTTGTCTAGCAAAAGGTACTAAGGTTCCTCTTCTTAATATCTGGGACTGAAAACTCACGAGGAAATACCCATCGAATAGATAACCAACTGAGATAAAAACATTATCCAACAATGTAATATGAAAATGACTGTAACAGCAAAAACATTACCTTGCAGACAACTGATTCTTGTCAGATGTGGGAGAATTAGGCTCAGGTGCTTCTTCAACGGATGACTAAAAAAAGCATATACAAAGGTATAACAAGCTCCTAAGATAGTAAAAATCCTAATTGTTATTAGTACAGGCTATTCATCAAATAAGTCTGTCAGTAAAACCCAATTACTCAATCACCCCTCACTTGAAGAAGTAGAAGTCCAATAAGTTATAATAAACGAAGACGGGACAACAAGCTATATATTGAATGTGATGGCTAAGAAGCGGATCGCACATATTTTAAAGTGTAGAATAGAAGAATTTAACAAAATATTGTTCATTTCATGTCGTCGCTAATTAATAGCAAAAGCTTTCTTCATTACTCAATAGTCCGAAACTAGCCTGTCATTTAGGATATTTCTAGTGATCGAAAATATATCATAACACAGGTTAAAAGAATGGAATTTGTGGTAGTTGGAATATAAAGATTGATAGCTTCTATTGAAAAGGTAGATGGATCTCCTTTGTTGTGTCCCGATAAGGATAATGAATGGTAATTTTGGCTGAATCTTGTACAAATGTTATTTTCTATTTTCTGGTACAATGTGGTCAGTTTGATTGGTATATAAACTCAGTATGTTTGAAATCTAATGATTCGTACCGGAGAGGCTGTTATTTGTGTTCTGGACTTAACTGGCCGGGCTAGGCAGAAAGCAGGACCGACAAGTACTCTAGACTGCTCGTACGGGTTTCGTGTATCATTGGTCCGAACGACAATTCACTGCTCTCTGATTGGCGGTCTTATCACGTTATACATTAACAGGGCATTCACTAGGCCATAAAGTTATAACAGCCTTCATTTTAAAACAAAGCCAACAAAAAACCGCAAATCGAGAATATTTCTTTGGTATACTATGTTTGAAAAAAACAGTCCCAATATTATATGTAGCAAAGTTATCACGTTTATTCAACTAACCACTAGTTTCAGAAGACGAAAAGTAAGCGTTTGTGATGAAATACCGATAACGGTTTTAGTATTGATATCGACCACGATTTAAAATATTTTATTCTTGCAGATTCGGACCTTACATTGATGTAACTTAAAATCGATTGTACCGATATAGATACATTAAAGTATTATCTTCCGCTAAATTTTGGGAACAACTCTACTATATATCTATTTACTTTCCGTTTCCGTGATTCAATTGATACAAACAATATTATTTGAACTTGTATCAACCATTCATCACTTATCTGAAGTTATACGCTCACTACAAACTGAACAAGAACAACTGCATCTCTATTTCAAAGAAGCTGTTCACTGAAATCAATAACCACCACCTCAGTTTATTTCTTGCTCCTGACAAAAACTAACTAATATTATACTACATATTAATGAAAGGTGAGCAAGCATTTTGACCAAAGTGAAAGTTTCATGCACTGTTATAACATCACTAGATGTAGCTCCGTATATTGTTTGCAAGGAATGAGAATTTCGCGAAACCCTCAATGAGTTGAATTTCAAAATGATTTGATTGTATGGCCGGAATTATCGCCCGCTTTCACACAAAAAGTGAGTCAAAGACGAGTACACACATCTGTATTTGGATACTGAATTGTTTCACTAACATATATCAGTGCTTCGTTGTAGTAAATCCAACAATCGCATATAAGGAAACACTGAAATAAAGTGCAAGTCCTATTTTAAAGTAATGATACATTATGAAACATTAGAAAAGAATTTACAAATGGAACGATTTAAATATTATCTTACCCTGCTGGACCGTCGCAGGCCGAACGGACTCACTGAAGGTTTGACTTTGCTAAGTCCACTAGAAATAGCAGGTAGTATTGATTGAGAATTCGGGCAAGGACCTGAGCGCTGAGATATTATTAAAGTAAGTGGTTTGTCGGGATTAGCTTTAACAACCAACGAAGATTTTGAGAGACACTGTTGATTGGATTCAGGCTCAGAGCTTCCTTTTTGATATTTTAGTGAAGAAATGATATTAACGGGTAAACCCTTCCCTTTAGACTCAGCTTTAAGACAAATAACACGTTCTACTACGCTAGCCAAAACTTGTTCCAAATCCATTTGAATTGAAGATAAATCCAGTAAGGGCAATTCATTACATCCGGCAACTGCAAGAGTAAGCCATCGCAAAAAGGATTACCTTTTAGGAGTGTGGGATATAATGACTCCAGATCCTCCAAACCATGTTTACTGAAACAAAAATCACACGAAGGCTGTGTGTTGCTGAGCTTTTTCTTTCCCATTTATCGATTCACTGAAATTCTGCAAGAAATTTAGAAGTAATACGGACGGTATCAGGCAGACAAAAACAGAGTAGAATTTATGAAAATTACAAATGAGAATTAGCTATCGAACTAAAACTCCACTAGATGACAAGAGTAAACCGACGGTACAATCAGATGAATGATGCATAGATGATCAGTTTCTTTAGAAGAGACTTACACTAAGCTCCTAAACTACATAGATTCTATTTTCTAGACCGTTGCTGACAACTTGACGTGCTATGCTGGCTGGAACAATCGTTTCTCAAAGTCCTCCCATGCCAGACAGGTCGGTTAAAGGGCGGTAAGACTAAAAGTAGCAAATCCAAGGTCCGAAGGCGAAGTCGTACTACTCACTGTACAGAGGTGCGACGGCAGTAAGGTTTCTCCTTCCGACAACCAGCATAACAGCAATGCTGCCTTCCCACAAGGAGGGGTGGGGTTAGAAAAGGTCGACCCTAAAAATGCACACCTCGCCTTATCCCACAGATATCCGTCTCCCGTGGTAAGGTTCCAACAAGTACGGAGCTAACACAAAAATTACCCACAAAAAGGTCGTGTGTGACTGACCTCAAACAGTTGTCCCTTGGGCACTGCGGTCACGCTCTATGGTCATTAAGACCACTTCTAATCCAATTTTCTTTTCAGGTACCTCCAGAAGAACCTTCCCACAGTGTGGGCAACGGGGAAGTGATAACTGCCCTCATACCTCTAACAGCACTCAAGATCACTGGCTGACTAGTAATTGGGATATTACAGACAAACTATTTTATTATCGTAAACGACCCACTGATTGTTAACTTTCTTTGATATCACGAAGACAAACCTTGGAAATAATACGATATTGACGGTAGTGAAAAGGAGTAAGTGAAATTAAAAAGTAAAAGGTATGAAATAACATTAAGATCGAAGGTCAGCAGGATATAAAGATAGGTCAACATCTCTACAATCTAGTTTAATTACCGATATCTAAGATCTCTTAAAGGAACGAACGCCTCAAAATGCCTTGGTATGGTCGAGGATGGGGATAGTACGCTCTTCCTCTCGAAATGCTCTCACATAACCACACCTATACAACCACTCTCAGGAAGTCCTACTCACTTACTTCTCGTAGTACAGGCATTGTTTACGAAATTCAGAGGACGAAAGGAGAACGTCCAACACTTTAACCGAAACAGTGGATAGGGAGGATCCACTCAGGAGAATAAGAAAACCCTGATTCTAAACCAATCGTCCACATACGTTCCACGATCCAGAGAGAACAAATGGCACACGAACCTATTGTTAGTCACCGACTACCATGGGACCGCATCTCCTAATGTTGATCCAATGCCTAGTGGATTGAATTTCTAGGTCAGAGGTTTGGGGAGTGGCCCTCTGTCAGTCAGCTACAACGTTGGACCAGGCACACATATGCATCGGTCCAAGTTGCCATTCCTCATTAGCACAAGATGAACACGGAATTCATAGAAGTAGTTAATGTAGTGGTGGTAACATATAAAAGAAAGGTTGTATATAAGGATATAGTACAGAAAGAAAGACAGATTTGAAGCAATTTTAATCTCAAGGTTTAGAGAAAGATAAAGAGTGCATACACCTGAGCCATGTCACACAGAGTCTCCAACCACTGGTTACGATAGTCACACGGACTCCAACCAGGTAGTATGCATCTACCAACATGGCTCAGACTAAAAGTTAGTGACTTCAAGCACTGATGCCACGTTTTGGTTTGGCCGTTCCTAACTTTCTTCCAACCATCCCCAATACTAGTCAGTATAGCGCGTCGTGGTAATCTGTGTTCAGGCATACGTAACATGTGGCCCAACCATTTCAGTCGATGAAGATTCATGACCTCATCAACTGATTTACCATCATTCCCTAATGCCCTGAGTCTAACCTCACTATTACTTGCCCGGTGATCCCAGTAGATGCGAGCGATATTTCTAAGGCATCTGTGATCAAATACTAGTAACTTACGAGTATCTTCTACTCTTAATGGCCATGTTTCACAGCCGTGAAGTAGAACAGAACGAACTGCTGTGCAGTATATTCGTCTCTTAATTGATAGACAGATATCTCGTCTTCGCCATATGTGACGTAATTTGGCAAAAGCCAAACGAGCTTTTTGAATCCGTGCTGAGATTTCGTCAGACACAAACCCGTTAGGGCTGATCAGACTTCCAAGATAAGTGAAGTTGTTGACGCAGGCCAGTCCTGGAGTGACAATTTACATTTGGAGGGGAGAAACGCTTTCCAAATATCCTGGCATTGTTACTCAGTTCTAACAGAAGATTGTGCATTTTATCAGCGTCTTCACCAAACAGGACTATGTCATCTGCATATTCTAAGTCGATAAGTGGATCTCCGGGTAGGAGATCAATTCCTGAAAATTCAGTCGACGAGAAAGTTGTTTTGAGCAGTAGGTCTATGATGAAATTAAACAAAAATGGGGGTAATGGACAGTCTTGTCGGACACCACTTGAGGTTGTAAAATCAGATGACAGTTCTGTTATGTAGTAGCGAAGACATAAGTACGGGTAACTTGCAGGACCTACTATTGGACTATTATTCTTATTGTATAACTATTCAGTAACTAGATTATCTATATTTATATTCATCTTATTACAAGCTTCATTTTGACCTATTGATTATTATTATATGATTTACTGTTCTTATGTTATGCTCAGTTTATTGATTATTGTCTCTCACGCTTATAGCCTCATTTGGCTTGGTTTTGTACAAATATTATTTTCTATTTTATGGTGTGGTGTCTGTCTGTCTGATATATAAATAAAGTATGCTTGAAATAAACGATTCGTATTGCCGAGGCTGCTATTGGTGTTCTGGACTCAAGTGGACGGGCTAGGCGGATTAAGGACCAATAAGGACGCTAAATTACTCATACTAATCGAACGTCATTGTCACAGTGTGAAGGTCGTGGAAGTCGTATTCTATTGGTGGGCAGTTCACGCAAATTACGTCCTTGTCAAACTCGTAAGGTCATAACAAATCAGCGACGACCTTGATCAAGACATAACGATTGGCGACGGCTAGGTCAAGTCATAACGAGTTCGCCATAAGCTCTCACTCGACTGGTAGTGTTCGAGTAAAGAGCCTTCACAAGGTAATGTGTTTCTTAGGTACAACTTTCAATGACAGACACTGCCACAGAACTTCTCGGTCTACAGAGTCAAATGCTGCTTTCAAGTCAAGAAAAACTATCATTTTCGGACGCCGATAAGCATGTCTGTGCTCTAAAACTAGACGAATAGTGAATATGTGGTCGATGCAGCCACAACGAAGTCTGAAGCCAGCCTGATTGTCTCGTGTTTGCAGTTCATGAGTCTTAGTTAGGCGCCCGATAATTATTGAGGCTAGTATTTTAGATGCTCTGTTAGTCAAACTAATCCCTCTATGGTTATCACATGATGATTTTGGCGACTTCTTATATATTGGGACAATAAATGATTGTGACCAGTCAGATGGGAATATGTCCAACTCCCAGATTTTAGCCAAAATGTTAGTCAACCTAATCGCTAAAATTGGACCACCATATTTACAGACCTCTGAAACCAATCCATCTGGAGCAGATGCTCTTTCTCGTTTCAGATTAGCTATATCCTTTTGAACTTCAGCTAGATTGGGGGACCTACTTCAATGTTCCATTCAGGCTATTTGGGAATGGTGGGTAGTTTAGTTGTAGAGTAGCTAAAGGCCAGCTGAACTGCTCCTTAAAGTGTGCCGCCCATCGTTCTAGACGTCTGGGTTGAGAGAAGATAATGGTTTCTTCTTTTTCCGAGATTGTTTCGCTTACACTTGACTTCTTAATTCCGGTTTCTTTTATTAGTCTGAAGAGCTGCCTGGTGTTGCCTACAGCCGCTGCCTTCTCCATCTCTTTTGCTTTCGTTGCCCACCACTGCTCACGATCGTTCCTTAAACTTTTTGTTAACCTGGATCTGATTTTTTTTCGCTCTTCGTCGTGTTCAGAGCCTGATGTGATAAGTTTACGAGAATCCATCAGTCAAATAGACTTACAAGAAATCCATTGGGTTTTTGTAACCCTTTGGTCTAAACATGTATTCCAGTACGAGCAACAATCTTCTATCGAGCCTCTCCAACAATGAATGATGGCAATATGGTCTATTTAAGTTCAACGTTGGTTCGGTGAAGGTGGTCGCCATGTTAGACGATGACTCTCCTTATGCTTAAAATTAGTGCTTGTTAAAAACAAACGATTGTCTGAGCATAGTTGCAGCAGACGATCACCATTATTTGTTCGCCGAGCCGGAATACTAAGATACCCACCTAAATGTCGTTCTGTTTAGTTTAATCTACCTGACTGGGCATTGAAGTCACCCGCTACGAGTAATATGCCTGAGCGCTTAGCTTTTTGAAGAATTTCATAGAGCTTTCCGTAAAAGTCATCTTTCACTTCATCCGGGCTGCAGTCAGTGGGAGCGTAGGAATAAACGATGAAAAGGCAACGACGTGTGTCCCTATCCTTCCGAGTTCTTACGGAGCCATTCAGCCGGACAGCACACAGGCGACTGTTAACGGGGATCCATTCTAATAGAGCTTGTTCTGCCCTCGCACTAAGTGCTATGCCTACACCTGCATGTCCACGAGAACTAGCCATAGGGTCGCCAGACACACGGAGGGTGTATTTCGTCGGCTGTCCATTTTGGCAAGGTGAGGTCAAGTGAATGACCACACTAGGATCCTGTATGCGTGTTTCGGAGACACAGCATACATCAATGGTACGAGGTTCTAGGGTTTAAGACAAGGAGGCCTGCTGGCCGTTTGACACAGGATGTGTGTGTTGAAGGCTCCAATGTGTAGTTCAGAGCGAGGTTTTACTAGACCTGGGACAGTTTCGCGCACTAGAATCGTTGGGGATGGTGACACTTGAGGAGGAAGCCGAAAGAGGAAGTTTAGTGTTGAAAGTCGAGGTGGGAGGAGTAATAGGAATTGAAGGAGATTGATTATGAATACAGTGATCCTGAGTGCTGTTAGAGGTATGAGGGCAGTTATCACTTCCCCGTTGCCCACACTGTGGGAAGGTTCTTCTGGAGGTACCTGAAAAGAAAATTGGATTAGAAGTGGTCTTAATGACCATAGAGCGTGACCGCAGTGCCCAAGGGACAACTGTTTGAGGTCAGTCACACACGACCTTTTTGTGGGTAATTTTTGTGTTAGCTCCGTACTTGTTGGAACCTTACCACGGGAGACGGATATCTGTGGGATAAGGCGAGGTGTGCATTTTTAGGGTCGACCTTTTCTAACCCCACCCCTCCTTGTGGGAAGGCAGCATTGCTGTTATGCTGGTTGTCGGAAGGAGAAACCTTACTGCCGTCGCACCTCTGTACAGTGAGTAGTACGACTTCGCCCCCAAATGCCCTGGTACAGCCGAGAGTGGGGAGAGTCCGCTCTCCCTCTCGAAATGCTCTCACATGGCCACGCAAATATATAGCCTCTGCCAGGGAAGTCTTACTCACTGCCTTCTCGTGGCAGGGGTGTTGTTTACGAAAGTGAGAGGACGAAAAGCGAATGTCCGGCGCTTTAACCGGGTGGGTGGATGTGGAGTGTCCACCTAGGGGAGTTGGAAAACCCTGATTCAAAACCAATGGTGCACATGGGCTCCAGTATCCTGAAGGAACAAATGGCGTATGAACCAATCGTTGGTCACCGGCTACCATGGGACTGCATCTCCTCACGATGCTCCACTGCCTTGTGGATCAGACCTTTAGGTCAAAGGCTCGGGGTGTGACTCCCTAAAAAAACCACCTGCTTCAGTCTGGGCACCTGAGCAGTATCACAGCCCTCACATAAATCTCATTTGATTTGTGAAGCGCATATTTATCTGGTGCTTCCTTGTACCAATATTTATGTGTTTAAATAAATATATAAATAATAAGTACGACTTCGCCTTCGGGCCTTGGATTTGCTACTTTTAGTCTTACCGCCCTTTAACCGACCTGTCTGGCATGGGAGGACCTTGAGAAACGATTGTTCCAGCCAGTATGACTCGATTGGTTAATCACGATAGGCAAGCCTGACCACCACGTCAAGATAGGAGCAAAGGTCTGGGTGGCCTTCTGAGAAGACTACTTGCTTCGTATTGGGCAACCAGGCAGTGTTCTAGCGCTCACACAAATCGAATGACGAAGTGTGGTGCATATATATTTGATGCCTCCTTGTACCAAATGTTTGTGTTTATAAAATAAATGAAAATAAAGGGACTATATCGTGAAGTTTGGGATTGTCTTTAAGGTTCATGACTGAAATTAACTTTATGGACTGGTGTTATTTCTTGGTCGTAGTGGCGCCAATCACTTTTTAATTGAATGCTGCCGCTAACCAATATAGCTCACTGGTAATGTGTAAAAGTTGTGTCTGGCGTAGCGGATGAAATTTCTTGAATATATATCAATAGAGTGGGCTAACGCAGAATATACCAGCTTTTGTTGGATAAGCGAACGTCTAGTCTGTATCCGAAGTGGGATAATTTGGTGAAATCCATACGAGGTTATGTTAGGAATAACACATAAGCGCCTTCATTTTCTCGAAATTGAGAACGAAATAAATAGAATCGGTCACAGTGATTAAGAGATCCCAACTTGTACTCTTGAGAATATTGAGCTTTTGTGAAAGTAAAGCCAGCTAGTATTAATAACTGCATCGACAAATAGTGAACTAGAACCAATATTTATATTTTAGTTAAGAGACCGAACTATTGACGTTGTAAATCAGACCCGATCTTTACCAAGACGCCAATCGCACGAACCAATACAAACTGACAGCTATTCCTATCTGGAAAAATCGAAACCAGAGATTCACATAAAGTGGGAGACGAAGGCAGAATCCGTATAGATTAAATCAAGCATCTTAAGCAGCTGCGTTTCAGCACTTGTTTGCCGGAATACTATGGACAATTTGTT
Organism: Schistosoma mansoni; assembly: GCF_000237925.1. NCBI lineage: Eukaryota > Metazoa > Platyhelminthes > Trematoda > Strigeidida > Schistosomatidae > Schistosoma > Schistosoma mansoni. Next base: position 187,203 of record NW_017386058.1, read on the forward strand.
GGCGTAAATCCTACGAGGATTGTTGCATTTTAAAACTATCATTCTCTAATGTCCTGTTGCAATAACAAAACATAAACGAAGTCAGCTTGTGAAGCACTATGTCTCATGAATAAAATGAGTGCTGTGGTTGCAGAAAACCTCGAGCAATGGGGTTTGTGATACAATGAAAACACAAAGCTATGGGGAACGAGTGGTCCGAAATTATGAATTTAAATGCTCCGAAGAATAGTTTCTTCATAAAAGAAGGACCACCGCTAAGTAAGGACTTCACCAACTTCCTACGTTAAAATTTAACCGGAAGAACATCATAGAGTTTTATAATTATTACTTTTAAAATGTAATAAGACTAGAATACTTACAAAAAAGTCAACATGAGTTTTACAGTCAAAATTATGAAAACGGCGGTTGATGAAGTTGACCCTCAGTCTTCAATTTCCAATTACATCCAAGTCTCAGTCACAGTCGCAGTTTGGAAAGGATAGGAGGCTTGATGGCCTGTGCTAGTCCTAGCAATGATGATCTCTCAGTTGTTCCAACTTTCTTTCGAAAGAGTCGACGAATGGAACTTCGGCCACGTGCTGAGGTAATGAATTTCACTCGTTGATGATTCGATGGGAAAGTCGAAAGTCAGCTGATAAGTAATTTGTTCTTTTTTGGAGTGTCCTTATAAATTCAAACTTTCAAACAAGATTCGGATTTAGATTTTCTTATAAGGGCAAGAGGTCAACAGTCCGTGTTATTTTGTTTTTTTAACTTATATGTGTGCCTAGTCTCCTGATTAAGCTAACTAAATATGTGGACTTAACCAGTAAGTTCAAAGAGTTGAATACACTGTGATAAATCCTGTTTTTTCTTTATTGGCTTTTAAAATCTCTTGTGGTGTTCCTTGAGTTGTTTCGATGTAGACGAAACGAAAGGAAAAGATACATGTGGGAAATTATATCTTAATGTTGCCAACATTAAAATCAGATTATCAATAGATCTTCAGCAGAGATGGATTGAAATGTCTAACATCTCAAGCTGAACCGTGCACAAAGCTTAGGAATTACACGATGGTCCAAGTCACTGTCCACTCTGCCTTCTCTAAAGTATTCGGATCACCTTTTTGCCGGGACTTACAGCCAAAAAGATGTTTTCAAGTTAGGATAAGACTAAGGCTGTGCATACCGTTGAGAACATGTTTATATTCAGCTTGGTATTTATCCGTTAAGACGCCTATACAATCCTGACCTTGTTCTCATAGCGGTGGTTCTTAGTCTCAAGATCGTGATTTTCTGTAACGCTTGGATCACTATGAGGCGGAGCTGAAGGCACATAAACCTATCATTGCTGTTGTTATTTACCTTTTAACGTTCACTTTGAGTGTTGACACAGGTGACCGCGTAAATAGGCATTAATTGTAGTCCATGAAAGTTAACTAAAATATCTAGGTCGGTCTACAGCGCATACTTACTTGGATCCTCTTTTAACTCACTCCAGATTTTGACGTCATTAATATAAAGTAACTTTGGAGACTTAAAAATAATCTGGAATTTATCCCAATAATTTATGAAGCGAATTCATGAATTCAAGAATTCATGACTGACGTTAGTTGAAATGGAGTTGAATTCCATCATAAATGGTAAGTCAAGTAAATTATTTATCCTATTTGAAGTTCGGGCCTGTTTTACACACTCAAGAAATTTTTTTATTGTTTCAGTCAACTCGTTAGGTCATTCTGACTCTAAACTTGAACCATATCTAACGTCTAGTGGGTTAAAATTTTCCCCAATGACTTTGGACAAGTGGAATCCATTGAGGACAGCGGGAAATGTGTCTATGTAAGTAGCACTACACCTGGAAGTTTAATCAGCAAAATGAACTTAAGATAGCTACTTTTGTTTAAAAAGGAACAGGGAGTAAATTAAGGATTATGAAGCTCAGTAGAATTATGAGGCCGCAGGCCAAAGAATAGTTTGTAACTTTTAGTTTTCTGAGTTCTAGAAGAGGTAGTTTTGGCCAGTTTTCTTTTTTAGGAGGGCGATTAGATTTTATATTCCGGTAATTTGTTGTTTTATACTCACTGTTGGCGATTGGTAAATCAGCGAAATAGCAAAAACTTCTGATTGTTGCTACTTCTAACACCTGATATGGACATTGTTGACATATTTGAAGCCAGACAAAGGAAGCTCTCTGAATTGCGTATTCAACTGATCGGAAGTATTAGTTTTTATCCTGGCTCTTGGTAGTTTCGCAGTTGTTACATTTGAGCGTACTTTGAGTGCCATCATCTGAATAAATAAGAACGGAATTACTTATAGTTAGGATATATATAAGCCGACATTCTGGGAGAAATTGCTTACATCAGAGTCATTTTCTTTGGCTTCTGAAGTTCATGAGATTCAGGCAAATTACAAATAGTGGCATATTTGTTAAGTCAGAGAATATATCAGCACTAACTTCATCTTTGTAGCCTCTATGCTTTAGCTGAGTGAAAAGCCTCGATTTTGGTCTTTACCACTAGGTCTTTTTACGTTATATTAATATGGTGGTCTATCTAGGCAATTTTTAGCATAATACGAACTTGTCTGAGTTTATCCGAGGAATTCGCCTGATTCTATAGAGGTATTGAGTTTGTACAATATCTGTGAATGGATTTGAAGATGAACTTCATGTTGTCCTGTTCGAATACATGGTGAGTGCCAAAATATGGACTTCGAACAGGTTAGGTGCGATCGATTTTGGAGCACGGGTATCTGGCATGAGAAGGACACTTGCATTGCTGGATCGTTTTTTTAGTTCTATCGCTTCTCATGTGACATAATTCAGATAATTACATGTCGCATTCATTTGGTCTGGGCTTCGAGAGAGATTCGGTTCAGTGTGAAACTTAAGAAGGGTAAGGATATTCAAGTCAGCTCGCGAATCTTGCATATCGTTCGTATGTTGGCAGTGGTCGTTTTTATCATTCTTCTAAGGGTGTTATTAACTTTGGGCTCAACAAAACTTGACGTAGACGCTTTGATTCCAGATGGTCCAGGTAACACTGTTCGTTAAAACTGTTGGAGATCTCATCGGTGGTAATGTTATATCTGGCTATTTTCTGAGCTTGGCTAGACATTTAGAGACAGGAGCTTTTGAAGTTTCCTTGACCACAGGTGGAGGGTATACGATCCAAGCGACTGGTGACAGATTGATAAAAGAAGAAAGGTGTAGAATGGGGACAGGAGTATAACTGTAAAGAAAGGGAACCTAGGGATGAGTGGAGATTATAACTTGTGATGAGGGCAAGTTAATGAAGTGAGTACAAGTAGCAGGCTGTTAAGTAGTGAATTTATGGAAACCATGATTTGAGATGGAAGGAGCAGCCAGTATAATAAGATCCAAAGTAAGGTTTGGCTGAAGAATAACTGTCTGGGTGGCTTAATCACTCGTTACCGCCCAGTTGAAATCCAAACAAGGTGATTGGGAAAATAACAGTTCTAAATTCCATTATAAATACAAATATACGTTATTACCTAAATAAATATTACCACCCACTTATTCAACCAATAACTGTTCCCTCAATAATCGATCAAAATCACAATAAGTAGACAAATTGATAAGGAATGTAGGAAAATTACCAAGCGCTGCAAAAGATAAGTGTTATTCTATCCTTTCTGGATAGATCAAGTAAAAATCCGTTCAAAAGATAATAGTTTATTGTTTTATAACACTAAGTGTTTCCAATTCTGGAAAAGTGCTTCAATTCACAATCAAAATGCACGATCTCAGTCAACTCAAGAAACAAAATCAAAGGGGGGGGACAATCAATTTGACTACCGTCAAGATTAAGTCTCAAGTAAAACAACATAAGTACAGCTCAAGAAGAAACATAGAAACTCAGTGAATGCGAAAGAAAAATGGGAAAACTATAATAAAATAAAATATTACCATCTGAAATAGCATCAGGAGGAATAATAAATGTATAACTAAAGAAGCCAATAAGAACAAGTTGCATATGTATGCATGGAGGGATTTTCATACACAAAACCTTCAAAATGGATGTTACGGTATAATGCGTGATATGTGAAGTTTATGTAGGAATGTGTAGGATGCAGGAACGCAAATCGTATACAAGATCATAGGAGCAATTCAGAGAACTCAGAAGTTTAGGAATCAGGAAGAACTACTGATTGTGCTTAAATGTAAAATGGGCTCGCAAATAGGTGCAGAATGAAGTCAGAAAACCGTATATCATATTTCACCGTTCTCACCATCGCATTTGCTTGTCAGTTATTCCGTCTTTTCTCCATTTCTGATGTTAGGCACTTTCAAAATGATAGTTGGTTGGGCGATTTAATCTTCTTAGAGCTTGATGTTCAACATGCTGTTGGATTACACCGGGTTCGCGAGTAATATATTCAAGCATATCCGACGGTTAAAGCTCATTGCACATTGCTGAGGTTAATATAAGTTCCAAAGTAATACAGATAAACAATCCAGAAAATAGATACATAAGAGCTTTTCATAGTAGATAGAATAGTGTAGACATATTATAAATACAAACTAGGCAACAGGTAACGAGCTAATACGAACCTTAAGTCAGCAAAATGCATGTGAAAGATGTTGAACCGGTAGAAAAGAGGAAACAAATCACACTAGTCCGATGTTGTTCAAAGCTTTTTATCCGAGTGACCTGCAACTGCTTAGGATTTTACCAAATCATGTTTCAGTGTGGTTTTCAGGCCTAAAATGTTTGAGACCACTGGTGGATAAGTTGCATGATATGAGATTCAAGTGTAGAATTAAAGGATAACTGGCTTTTTAAAGTAATTTCGAGAGGTCCTATAATTGATGGGAGAGTGGATTTAACGTTGGTTCTTGGAAATGTAAAACATGAGTGGAGGAAACTATTAGATACTTAATCTAGATATGATCTTACTGGATTAATAGGGTTGTGAGGAAAGTGATACATTATGCTAAAATCACCTCACGTTTTGAACTTTTAAGGTAATGATCTTAGAACAATCAGGAGAGATGAGTTTGGCTCATCCGCGAATTCAGCTTACAGTTTCACTTCTATATTCCGAACATATTTTAGGAGAGTGATATCTTCCTTAAAAAGAATGAAGACATCATCCTCTGGAAAAATGTTGTTGGTGTGGTTGAAGCATGTACTATTGACAGTTTATGTGCTTAAATGGTCAGTATAACTAATTTTTTTCTGTTGTGACATCGCAACCGACGTTATCAGAGAATAATAGCAAGCGCGTCTTGAAGATCAACAATCAGTTGATTTGCTGATTAATGCGAAACTAGTATTATCAGAGGAAAACAAATTTGACATATCATTGTCATATGTGTCTGTGTTGAAAGAAAGCAGGTTATTAGAAGTCTTTCCGGATAAGACCGAACAAATACTACATATAACGAAAACTCAATAACGGACAGTGCTAGAAGATAAATAAGAAAGCTCATATACACTCGACACTTCGACTACTACCACGCCCGATTTATTCGAGTGAGAATACTGTGGATCTAGGGGTACTTGGATTCAGTCAAGCTTAGTTTCCTAGCTAATATATCGGGACTTTTGTTTGCGAGCGATAGTTTCAGTAAGTATAGCTGATTCGGAATTTTTCATTCAGTGACTCAGCAATCTTACCTTGAGAACTTAAAAAGAAAAAATAATTATAGATGCTGTATCTTAATTGAATGGGAGACTAAGCTCATTATAAAACTTCACAGTTACTTGTCAACGAGAAAGCAACAATGATTCTATCTTATCTACTTTCGACTAACATTTTCTCTAAGGTGACATCATTCGTTTCCGGTCGCATTATTTTTCCTAATGATGATGGGCATATTAGGTATGACTCATGAGCAAGGACTTGATGGTCTACGTGTGGCCACGAAAAAGCAACATGTCGACCAGCGGACTGCTTGACGGGGTCAGTGATTTAATCCTGCCAGTTGTCCATATTAGAGAAGCCACCTAGTTTTATTCATGAAATGTTTTTGGGATCATGCCTAATTCTGTTGGACTAATGTGTACTACAAATTAGTTTAATCCAAAGCTTTGGTATAAAAGTGTTGAATTACAAGAGACCATTGTTACCACATACATTCGGGTCTTAAAAGAGTGAATTATTCGAGTTTTGCGACACATTAGCGACTGGTGGTCTAAACACTAAACCTTGGGTGAAGATTTCAGACAGGTTACCTTCATCAACTATACCCTAAACTCCAGAAAAACATTCAAATTTCAAAGTCTGACATTATGGCTGTTTAAGAAAATTTGGGAATTTTTTATATCACTCATCAATGTAGACTGGAGAAAGTCTCCTCCAAGAGCTAATCTAGTGGCTTTGGGAAGCTGTATTGAGGTCTTAGAGTTTTAGGAAACTTAAACATAAACACTTTCCGGACAATGGCCTATATTATTCTTCTTGGTACCGTAAAGTGTCTCTAAAATTTATAGATATGGAAATTTCGGTCATTCCAAGTGATTGGGACAAGTAATGCGTAGTAACACATCATCATATTTGCTAGTTGATCAGAAATTATGAGAGCCTGGTCTACTATTGGATGTGTAACTGGTAAATCCGATTTTACAGAGGAATACACATAATGATCATCAGCCACTGAATTCTTGATTTCACAATGTGATTTACTCTGTAGAACATCAACTTTGATGTTCTATGTCGAAATGATTGGGGGCCTACTAGAGTTAGACAAGAATGGTGACGAACCAACTAAAGCTGAAGTCATACCTCGCGACCGGCCCTTACGTGGTTTGAACCATCGACGCATCAAAGGATCATGGACGCTATGGAGACTGTACAACACAAAGGACGTTATTACAAGAATATATTAGTTAAGGTACAACTACGATAGTACAGAAGTGAAAGAGCAACCACTGCCGCGTGGGCCAGTCCATGGCATATCATTGATTGATGCGCGTTGACTATCCTTGACTTTGACAGGGATCAATGATCTGTTCGATATTCAGTGACCCTACAATACTCCCCCACCAGATTCAACGGCCGTTTGAATCGATACCAAATATGTTGGGAGTAGTCGCGCACCGGAGGTTGCCAGGCGATTAATATGAATCCTCCGGGTATTGCCGAGCTGTAAGAGAAATGGAAAGGAGGCTGCAGAAACTGATCGGGAAACTACGAGTAATAACACGTAACAAGGACGTTGGTTGAATGTTAAGCGATCAACCATAGAAATAATAGAAAAAGAAACATTTTGGAGTTTTATCAAGTCGCGTTGAAAAATATAGCTATGACAAGTGGTTGAGTTCCTCAGATGAGAAACGTTAAGTTTGCCGCAAGAGTAGTGATGTCACAGTGATAGTACGATAAGTGTATTATCAATCGATGCCGATGTTTGTACTGCCCTCGGTACAGAGTAGAAAGTCAGTAAGTGTCGTTGACAACTGTTCGTAAGCGTCGATTTCTAGTTATATCTATATTTAACAGACTAACTGTAAGTACAGAAGTATAACCGTGAAGATAAGCCGTGGTTTCCTTGTGCGAAGCTTCTTATCAACTTGCAGTCAGTTTGGAAAAACTGATAACTGCTGTGAAAATCAATAAGGGTCGAAGAATACAGAGCGAGAGCGAACGTGGCACGATGAAGTCTCTAAAAGATGATAAACGGTGGGTGCTGCATGTTTGTTTGATGAGTGAACCGAAGAATGTCGAAAAGAACATAAGAAACCAAGAGTGTCACTCTGGACTCATGTCTGTGATATCGGTGAAAAATGCTGTCAGTGTTGGGGTCGGGACGACAATATCATTGTCAGTTTGCAGGAGATTCGCTCGACTGCGTAAACTGATGATTCACGTGAACGAGTGTCGTCAAACCACCAATTGAACTGGACAGGCTTTAGATCGTCGAGTAGTTGAACAGCCGATTGATGTACCGAAACATCTATTAGGTAACAGCCACGCGGAAACAATACTTCATAAGATGAAAAAAAAATACGACGTCGAATTTGAATAACTACAATAGTTCGGATGTGTTGTAATGTCATATCGAAGTAACATCCTTTCGTATACTGACATTTGTACTGAACGTTCGTTTGGGCATCGTTAATATAGCAATTGGATGTGTAATAGCAAACATGTACGAAGACTATCGTGGGGTTCGTGGAGAATTTCAGAGGTCGTTTAGATATTTTCCAAACCCGTATTGCATGTGAATGAGCCGAAGACAGAATTAAAGTGACTTTCATGCAATAAGGAAATCGAGCCATGATTTACTGTGTGAGATAACAGCAAATACAAAGCGCATAGTAAACATTAATTTAAATGGTAACCACCAATGTAACTAAAGTTTAGGTTTAGATAACGTGATCGTTTCGTAAAATGGCTTATTATCTAGCGTTAAGTGACATATTAAATACGATGAATGTCTGGTAAGGACATGGACTAAGATTGCTCGTGTACACGTAATACGTTTTTCTACAGCATGTTGACTTACGAGTCATAAATGTACATAGTTTCGACTAAAACGTGACGGCAGTGACAGATTATATGACTACTCGAAGTGAAAGTAGCCTCGAAATGTTATTAAACATCATCAATATTATACGAAATTAACTAACGCAATTATGAAACTAGCCTGGGTTACTCTTGCTCCAAAGTAATTGAAATATGTTGATTAAATTCGTAGATTAACGAAGCGTTGTAGACTGAATTGATATACGTCCAAATTTAATTTGAGCCAAACATGTAGCATTGCCTGGCGAAACAGTCTAAACAAGATCTAACATTGCAGGAAATTTATAGTTCAAACTCACCGTAAATTTCTAGCATTTGTATCCTCTGATTCGCCATGGAACTCAGCAATTGGAAATTAGGCAGGCAGTGGTTAAAAAAGTGAAATATTCTAGTAGAGAGTTTCTGATAGTGATTAAGCAGAAAGATGAATTTATAATCAACAGTTAATCCTATATTGCTTATTCAAGTGCATAAGTCGCAAACAGATATGCGTTCGTGTTGCCTTAAGGCTATACTTACGAGTGGTTGATATTTTAACAGACATATTACACAGGAGCATTTACATGCTGCTAATGCTTGTTAAAGAACCACGATAGTTGATTGGTTAGTTCTATCGATTGAACTAATTATTTCAGTTGAAATACTAATTAACATTGATATGAAGCAACGAATGTTCACAGAAACTGATAAAGATAGCCGAAGTTAAAAATGAAAAATAATAAGTATAGAATGCAATAAAAAAGATCATAATGATAGGTTGCGTTATTCGAAGTCTTGCTCACCAGTGTAGACCATCTGCGTTGATGGTCTATGTCGAAATGATTGGGGGCCTACTAGAGTTAGACAAGAATGGTGACGAACCAACTAAAGCTGAAGTCACACCTCGCGACCGGCCCTTACGTGGTTTGAACCATCGACGCATCAAAGGATCATGGACGCTATGGAGACTGTACAACACAAAGGACGTTATTACAAGAATATATTAGTTAAGGTACAACTACGATAGTACAGAAGTGAAAGAGCAACCACTGCCGCGTGGGCCAGTCCATGGCATATCATTGATTGATGCGCGTTGACTATCCTTGACTTTGACAGGGATCAATGATCTGTTCGATATTCAGTGACCCTACAACTCCATAAACAGCGAATAAGGTTAATGTTGTCAATAAAGTCGGTAGAAGCTGGATGACTGAGGTCATAGGACTGGTTTGTTATGCACAGAGATCACACAACATAGTTCGGAGAAGGTAAGCACCATCTCTGATACACGACACGAAAATTTTCACTGAAGATCACTTTCAGTCACCGATTTAGGTGAAATGATGTCCGAAAGCCAGTTCGGACGGGTCATAAATGGAAAAACACTTTTCGTTTCAAAAATACTCAGAGATGTCAGGAATATTACTGTTATTTTGAAAAACGTTAGCAGCCGGTTCAGAAGAAATAAAATTGATTATTCTGTTCCTGTTTCACGAGGTAATTTTTCGGAATAGGAGACTCATAGTGTAGTTAATAGTCAACCGTTAGAAGTGGAAATTATGTACTTCTCAGTTTGTCATCATTATATTCCTAACCTCAATCAGCTCTTGATTGGAGATTGAAGGTTTCTGACCTTGTTGGAATCAGCACCGAGGCGCCTCAGTTGTATCCGTGCCCAGGTAGGTCTCGTGGTTGGCATGTATTAATAGTTTCATTGCTTTCTTCAAATCTTGAGTTAAATTTATGACGGTTTACCTCCAGGTATTATAATGGCAGTTGGCGGTCAGAAAAAGGTTGCTAAAGGAGGAAAGAAAGGAGGGAAGAAAAAAACGTACGATCTTTAATTATTACTAAGCTTCAACTATATAGATCCGACCCATTCACCAAAAAGGAGTGGTATGACATTAAGGCTCCAGCTATGTTTTCTAGGAGAACTTGTGCGCGAACACTGGTAACACGAACTCAAGGAACACGTATAGCAAGTGAAGCTCTTAAAGGTCGTGTAGTTACGCTTAGTCTCGGAGATCTTAGCGAGAAAAATGAAGAATACTTCCGCAAATTTAAACTTCAGGTTGAAGACGTCCAGGGACGTCACTGCCTAACAAATTTTCATGGACTGGAACTTACTCGAGACAAGTTGTGTTCAGTTGTTGTTAAGTGGCGTTCAACCATCGAAGCACATGTTGATGTGAAGACAACAGACGGATATTTACTCCGTTTCTTCATAATCACGTTCACTCCAAGTGTACCTCGGTCTGAAAGACTCCATTCTTACGCACAGAGCACACGTATCAGACGAATACGTGCGCGTCTAATTGACATTATTCAACAGGAAGTTTCTACCTGCGACTTAAAAGAGGTCGTCAATAAGCTGTAAGTCAGAGATTTCTAGATAACTTTTTCAGTATTCCAGACTCCATTGCTCAGGATGCACGAAAAGCTGCATCGTGGATACATCCACTTGGTGAGACATTTATTCGCAAAGTCAAGGTGCTAAAAAAACCGAAAGCTGACCGTAAGTTCAATTATGTTTTCGCTCACTTTTTTAGTTGCTAGGTTGATGGAGCTTCATGGCGAGTCGAAGTCAGCCGCTCCCGGGGAAACTGTTTCTCGCCCAGATCACTATGAACCTCCAAAAGTTGATTCAGTGTAATTTAATATAAAAATTCACCTGGATATTATTGTCATCTCTTTAACTAGCAACTGGATATGTTAGCGTAGTCATTCTAATTCCAGCTCGTCTCATAGACTGTTCCTACTTGATTGGGTTATGTCCTGTGTATCTGATTGCCACGTAAACACACACATCTAGTAGTTGTTACATCGTTGATGATTTAGTAACTATATAACGGTCGGTTTCGCAGTTACGCAGTAATCTGCTCTTATGTTTAATGGTAAATGTGTTGTCATTTAACTTCCCTGTGGGTGAGACGAGGTTCAGGGGTCAGCCACGCATCAGTTCTTGAAATCTTGCCAATCTCACTTTCTCAGTTCTTAGTGCTGTACAGTGTTTTACTGTGTTGATCACAATTCTGGGTAGTTTTGTACTGTTTTAGATATTACCCAAGTGACTAAGTTCCACTGTATGCTATGCTTGACAACCAATACGAAAAACTCGGCTCGTACGGCAAGTACGGCTCTACGTAACAGATTTAACAGATCGGTTCTTAAAATTTCGACTTCACACATTGTTCAAGCTTCTTTGTGGTCGTTTTGGAATCTTGAGGATATCCATTCTTTTTTCTACACACGTTCAAATTCTTAGATTTTTATTCAGATTCATTGTGCTTGATATTCTCAGATTTGCACTAACTGCACTGTCGATTGTTTTGGAAGTTAATGCAGTTCCTACTTCGACTTAAATTCCCCAAGTTACAGCACGATGTACTTTTGCGTTACTAGCTATCGTTTATACTGACCAGTGGTGGCATCGCATTAGCTGAAAATATCAAATAATCTTCTACTGAGTCAGAAATGAGAAATTACTGCATTTGCTGATTTCTCGTGGTATATTACGGAAAATTAGTGTTCATCCTCCGTTAATTTTGTGTAAATTATATGGGACTTCTTGTAGTTGGTGCATGCTTTAACAAGCGTAGTAGCTCGAATCAGAAAGCGAATGCCGTATCTCATACTTTGAGGGTTCCATGAGCTAATCATGTCAAAGTGTGGCTTTCCGCATCGCATTGCTGTTGACAAGTCAGTCAGCTACAACGTTGGACCAGGCACACATATGCATCGGTCCAAGTTGCCATTCCTCATTAGCACAAGATGAACACGGAATTCATAGAAGTAGTTAATGTAGTGGTGGTAACATATAAAAGAAAGGTTGTATATAAGGATATAGTACAGAAAGAAAGACAGATTTGAAGCAATTTTAATCTCAAGGTTTAGAGAAAGATAAAGAGTGCATACACCTGAGCCATGTCACACAGAGTCTCCAACCACTGGTTACGATAGTCACACGGACTCCAACCAGGTAGTATGCATCTACCAACATGGCTCAGACTAAAAGTTAGTGACTTCAAGCACTGATGCCACGTTTTGGTTTGGCCGTTCCTAACTTTCTTCCAACCATCCCCAATACTAGTCAGTATAGCGCGTCGTGGTAATCTGTGTTCAGGCATACGTAACATGTGGCCCAACCATTTCAGTCGATGAAGATTCATGACCTCATCAACTGATTTACCATCATTCCCTAATGCCCTGAGTCTAACCTCACTATTACTTGCCCGGTGATCCCAGTAGATGCGAGCGATATTTCTAAGGCATCTGTGATCAAATACTAGTAACTTACGAGTATCTTCTACTCTTAATGGCCATGTTTCACAGCCGTGAAGTAGAACAGGACGAACTGCTGTGCAGTATATTCGTCTCTTAATTGATAGACAGATATCTCGTCTTCGCCATATGTGACGTAATTTGGCAAAAGCCAAACGAGCTTTTTGAATCCGTGCTGAGTTTTCGTCAGACACCAACCCGTTAGGGCTGATCAGACTTCCAAGATAAGTGAAGTTGTTGACGCAGGCCAGTCCTGGAGTGACAATTTACATTTGGAGGGGAGAAACGCTTTCCAAATATCCTGGCATTGTTACTCAGTTCTAACAGAAGATTGTGCATTTTATCAGCGTCTTCACCAAACAGGACTATGTCATCTGCATATTCTAAGTCGATAAGTGGATCTCCGGGTAGGAGATCAATTCCTGAAAATTCAGTCGACGAGAAAGTTGTTTTGAGCAGTAGGTCTATGATGAAATTAAACAAAAATGGGGGTAATGGACAGTCTTGTCGGACACCACTTGAGGTTGTAAAATCAAATGACAGTACGCCATAAGCTCTCACTCGACTGGTCGATCTTTTCTAACCCCTTCACTCCTTGTTGGAAGGCAGCACTACTGTTATGCTTGTTGTCTGAAGGAAACACCTAACTGCCGTCACACCTCTGTACAGTTAGTACGACTTCGCTTTTGGACCTATGATTTGTTGCTTTTAGTCTTACCGCCCTTTAACCGACCTTTCTGGCATGGGAGGACCTTGAGAAACGATTGTTCCAGCCAGTATGACTCGATTGGTTAATCACGATAGGCAAGCCTGACCACCACGTGAAGGTAGCAGCAAGAGTCGGGTGCTGTTTGTTATAGTTTTGTCGAATCTCCGAACTATACACTGGCTCAAGCCACTACATTAGTTTCGTTGCAACAGCGTTCATTGTCTTCGCTCCTGAGAATCACGTGATAGAAATCGCCCAGATATTTGATGAGATCAAGTTCAGCGTGACTGAGAAACAACGCTAAATCACTAAGATGAGTATTAGAAGTATTCATAGTATCAGTGGTAGTAAAGTATAATAAGTCTACGTAATTTTATTGAAAAGTGTTCGTAGAATTAGACATGTAGGATGAGTTTTAAATTCAACTTCTGGCAGAAGTCAGTGAAAGAATTTGTGGCGTCGGTCCGATTCTGAGACACTTCCTCTTACAAATGCCTACTATTTCTAGGAATAACTTTTTGCAGCCATAAAGTGAAATAACTAGCTACTGCTTAAGGTACCTTCATTTGGTTACCAGACAGACATCTCACCTGTGTCCCAGGCAACTTGGAAAAAGCTAAGCGAGCTTTTTGAATTCGGAAGATGTCATATGAGTCCTCGATTGCTGAATTCGAATCTCAAACTGATAGGAGTTACACATTTTTAACTTGGCAAAAAAATTACTCAACATAATGTACTTTGCATAGGTAATTTTTTTAGCTTTACTGGATTATATCTTTTTCATTCTGATTCTTTTCCTGTCACGAACGAGTACTCCGAACAAAAATAAAGCTTACGGAGTCCATTTACGTCACGTTTGTTCGAGAAAGCTGTGGCTTGTTTGACTTTCAAAGGAAATTTTAGTTGTTAACTTGAATTAGTTTACTCCAAAAGTTCTAATTGCTGTTTTTTAATTGACCGACAGCAAGGCTTAATTTCTGCTTCTGATTTTTAATTGGTTCGTTGATCTTGAGGTCCCCTTCTTGAGATTCAGATATATTCCTGTTGGATAAAAACCATAGCAACTTAAGGTCGTAAGGGGTCTATAGGCAAGCGCAAACCTTTACTTCATGTGTGGTTCTCATCGTTTTATGATCCAAATAAAGTGTAAGGTGATTTACGACTTTGCTCTGCTGATAGTAAACAACGCCAGCGTATTCTTGTTCTGCGAATGTATGCGATAGGTATTCATGATGTCTTCGGCTTTTGTTAAGCTTCATTATTCGCAGACAGATATATGAATGTTTATTGAGTGTTAAGAACTTTGCATAATGGTTACTTCACGGTTACGAAACATAGTTATCAAAGGGTTTGTAATGTTGTCAGCTTCAACCTGAAGAATCTCTCTGTGAGATGTAACCACGTAAACGTTGATAGTGGGATATGGAGGGGAAGGTTTGCTTGAGTTATAAATGTTAACTGTGATCTTGGGTACGTGTGCATATTTGGGTAAACCAACGTGCTATCGCGACTGAGGTGACAGTAGTGTCGGAGGCCTCATTAGGTGTTTAGGTCAAGGTATGAATTCTTGTAAAACTTGGGACTATGACTTATGAAGATAAATCAACTGTAGCGACTCAAATGCATCTGTTCCTTCTCTTCGTATAAATGTTGAGGATCCTATCATCTTATTTTTATATATTGGCTCTTCTTTCTCTTCTCGTCTTCATTATTGGTCATCAACAACATTATTTACTAGTGCTACTTTTCCTCGTCAAATCACAGAAGGCTACGCTGATAACCTAATCTATCTATTAATACTTGTCTCATTTTGAAGCAAACTCATGACAGTTGTGGAATAGGCCGTATTTCTTCTGTAATTCGGGAAGACGGTTCTTACCATTAGGAATGTATAGAGGACATTTTGTTCGTGAATGACTCACAATACTCTAACACATGGAAGTTTTTTAGGAATAAGACTCAAGTTTTTGAATAAACTAGTCGAATAATTATTAAAACGCCATCAGCTTGTGTAACTTCATATGAAGAAACTCTAATGACCACTATATTTCATGCACACGAGCAAAGCATTTGAAACCTTGAATTCAATATATTAATTTGGTGTAATAATCAATGCATTCAGTGTTAAATGCTTGGGTATAGCATGAAATTCTCAGAATATGATATTGCAACGAATTCCTCTTACTCTATTTTATTGATTTCAGGAACCAAATCTTTCGTAGAGGTTGGTGAAATTAGTTTTCGTACTTGAAGCATTAAATCATATTTCTACGGCTGAGACTAACAGCTTGCGGATCAGTTTATCTCTTCTGAATTTTAGTTGTATAGCATAAAATTTTAGATTAGGCATTGCAATACTTCTGAGAGCCATCAGAGTTCTATGCAACATAACACAACATAGCAGAGGTCTTTTAAATACTTCATCACTTCGACTGTGTTATACATACATCAAACTTGTGCATATAAAGTTTGTCTACTTATAAGTAGTTAACAATGTATCGCTCGAATCTTGAGCTCGATAAAAACACCTGTACCATCTTGCTTAAGATATCGTTTACTGCATGTTGGCTATGAATGTTATTAGGGATTATTTGCTCAGTAACGGTATGCTTATTTGCATCACATAACTTCGAAGACAGTTATGTTGTATAGGTGTGCTTCGATAATGTTCGATGTTCTTCAGGTATTGCAACATATTCTTACTGGAGTAGCGCCAGTTTTCAAAACTAAAGTCGACCTATGATGAATGCGTGAAGGCATAGAAACGCAGTCCAGAGCTTCCTACTAACCGTTTCCATATATTTAACGTAAGTTCTGTTCATATATATAGAATGGAATGACACGTGGTTTGAGAGAAATCGTTGAGTGGTTGGTCAGAAACACGACATTTACAAAACTATTCCTCAAATGTCTTCTTATGTGGCGAATTCACGAAAGGCATTATCAAAGTTTATCAAATTAGTCTGTTGATAATGTTATATGTATGTTATATAAATCCGTAAATTTAGAAATATGAGAGAAAACTGCAAAAGAAAAGGCTATCTGAACCGAGCAAAAGTGTAAACTTTCCAGAGAAAATAAAACCTTCGATATCGAAAACAAACCACAATGCCTCGTAAGCGTAATTAGAGGCAGTTGTGTCTTAGTTGGTTCGATTTTTCGTTTATTTTAACGAGCATCGAATGTGAGCATCAACACAGATACAGTGCGTCCAGCCAATGAGTGCCAAATAGGAGGAAACCTACAAAGTCCCACTAATTGCCACTAGCCAACATTACTCAAGAATCTCTGGAATGTAAATTCTTGTTCTTATATGCAAGTGATAAATTTTCCTGGCTGGAACAGCTCTGGTTTTACCATATGTATGGTTTGCTGTTATCACTGATTTTGTAGTGTTAAATTTAAAGAAAGCCAGTCAACTATTCTGGTATATGGACTTCATTTACCAACTAATCGTTGGTTTATCATTTCATTAAATTAATTATTATACTAAACTGTGGGTATTTTTCATATCTGAATTTATAAGCGATTAGAATCAACATTTAGTTAAATTCCACAAAAATGAAAGGGGCGAGATTATAATTTATGGGCGAACCAATTTGGAATAAGATAACAGAACTAGGATTTGGACGCAAAATGCACTCATCCGTTTGGCTCAATAGAGTTTTGGCATTTTAGCTGATGTCAGTTCGTGATGAAATTTCTAAATCTAATCCCTAACTCCATCAATCAACTGTTAATCATAATCTCTATTCATCGCACAGGTTTGTAACCTTCATTTGGTCCCAGTTATCATGTGGACACTTTCAGGGTCACTCTAGCGTTGCGCAAAGGTCGTCCTTAAATTATAGTCTCACTATCAAAAGTGAATAAACAGGAAGCTATAATACAGTTTTGGTAACTTTTATTAATATATGGAGTTCGCGTTATAAACATCACATTGAAGTTCCTAGAGAAAGTATGATAGAAGTATTTTAATTAGTGTACTAACTAGGAATTCCCGAAGTAGTGTAATTTAAGGAAGATAGAACTAGATGAGCATTATATTTGGAAATCGTAATCAGTGGGCAATTATGTACGAAGTAGTCATTAGTTCTTACAAATACCACAGAAAGATTTAACTACTTGTTACGTAGAAATGACTGAACAAGTTTCATCTGAATTGCTTGAACAACAAAGTAATTGTAGAATGTTAATTTTTAGTAGGATGGATGTTTTGAAATAGTCGACATGTCATTATAAAACTTGATATAGTATATTTTGGATTTTCTCAAATTAAAATTTTAAGTCTCACAACAGAATTAATATTCCACAATTACACAAGTCTGTTCATCGTTGGGCCGGAATATCAACGCGGATGAAATTTCGGTCAACATCCACCATCCATGTACTGATGAATATACCTTCATTAGTCTCTTGTTGATATAGTTTACATGATAATGAGATATGCCAATGTTAATTTTTCTTCTAACTCTTTAACTAAAGAAATGACTATGCTTTGTTTCGTTTGTACTTCTTAACCTTGTATCAACTTAATTCGCTTACTTATTTTCATTCTCTGATAAAGTGGCTAAAATTAAGTCAAGAAACGTAAGCAATTTAATTTTCTACTCATTGCCATTTTAGAAATGTACGATTTTTATCATTAGCAATCTATTCAATGTCTAATTTATTCGAAATTATCAGGTTGAATCTTAGGAATAATACTTTTAAATCTTTTATTAAAATGAGGCATGAAAATTCATTAGATTAAGATACGTATCAACTAAATAGTTATCTATGCTCCTTATTACCTTCTAATTAACAATCAATTTAATAGCTGATTTATTGAGTATTGAAGAGATTAAAATAAAGTGTAAATTACATACTGTAGCAGTTCGCGTCTAGCCAGAAGTTACTTTGTGTACTAAGAGAGCAATCAGAGTAGCGTATGTAAGGGTTGATAAAAAGAAGAACAAAAGTAAAAGTGATTACCCAAGCCCACGACCAATGCATTTAAATTTATTAGGGAAAGCAATCGAAAACATATTAAGACTATCTTGGGGCTGGAAACTAGAAGCAGATAGTTCAAACCGCTATATATATATATATATCATTATTTAAAATTTCAAAAGGAAATAAATCAAAATAATGTACATTAGTAAAAGTGCATATTAATTTAATCAGCTATTTTCTGATTTTATTAACCTCTTCTAATCAAAATGAAAAACAGTTAATTCAACCATATTAATAATAATAATAATAAAGTTGATTTAATGACGGAACCTTATTTCAACTAACATCATAAACCAATTTCAGTTTGATCTTCTAATTATATTCATAGTGAAGTATTAAAATGATATTCATACATGTTCATTTCAATGATCCTAACATATGTTCATATTCATGATATGAAGATGTATCTGTGTATGTATGTGTGTTTGTGTACGTATAAACACATAAACAAGACTGTATGTATATAAGTAAATACATATAAAGTGCACAAAAACATTGATTTCTGTTTTTTTTTCTTCCTAACAATTTACCTTTGTTGCTTCCATGCTGTTGTTCATTTTTGGATGATGAACACACGCACACAAAAAATAGATTGTATCCATGTTAAAAATCAAAATTAATAAATACATGAAAATAGATTGCATAATTCAACCATCTGAAATATTTTTATTAGGTAGATTATTAATTAATCAATGCTTACATTTTCATGTTTAGAAAAGGTGTGGAAAATGGCGATAGGTATATATATATATATATATATATATATATA
>NW_017386058.1:206612-243831 GCF_000237925.1 Schistosoma mansoni
GACATATTAACGCGAAAAGAGCTTAAGTAATCATAAACGTGCACGAATTAAGGCTTAACAGAGCTATTTAAAACAAAATGTCCGCAGCCAAAGGGTATATGGTGAATTTTAAAACACAGCTATTATTTAGGAACTTTCGATTGTCAAATACCTTTCTAAGTTACTCGCACAACTTAATGAATATCATTGTTACTTCTGAAAAGCAAAGTTCAATTCTAAGCAAAATGTTTGCTACTACTTAACAAGGTCTCAAGGTTGGAATAAAATCAAACTTACAATTGAGGGATTTTTAGCAAAATATTATATGCTACCCTGATTCCAAACCAATGGTGTACATGGGCTCCAGTATCCTATAGATATATAGATATAGATATAGTATCATACATAATACTTTACTTATGTGCATCGGTTAAAGCTTAAAAGTCATTGAATTCTCATCTTTTACTAGTCGGCTTAAAAGAAGTTGTTCTTTCGTTCAATGTTTTTTTTTCTCAAAAGAGATTCATAATTATTATTATGAATTAATAATCAATTGTGGATACAATATTCTTCAAGTAATTCAAATGATAAAATAAACTTATGATGTTACTTTGAAGTGTTTAGTGGGATGGGGGACATTCTAGGATTTCTATCTAAAAGCCTTTGTTAGGTAATGTTAAATAAGTACTAGTTGGTTTAATTGTATGGATAAACGGATGAAAGTATTTCAAATCTTTGAGTTTTGAAGTTCATTCATAATAGAAATATTTAAATCTGACAGTTAGATCACTCCGAAACTGTTCACATTGATGTCATATAATTTAAAAGGTTACCAAGATGACTGAGTAGGTAGATATGATAAGAACTAATCACATTGAACAAGACACAATAACTACAGTGAAAACTATTTTATTGTAGAATCTGACGTCTCAGGAATACTGTTAGACTACACCTCGTTTGTGACTATAAAGAATTATTGTTCATGATAAAAGTTTTTAATCAACCTGCGATTATAATAAAGAGAAGAGTTTGAGGATTTCCATTGATTGTTTTAGTGACATGATAGACAGCTATGGTTCACATTCTATCTATTAGTAGTTTATTAAGTCTTCCGATTCCTTTCGAATGAGCTGAATATCGATGTAGATCAGTAAATTAAAGTGCGAATTGAGCAAAATTGCGAAAACAGCTTTTGAGTTTTTGCAGTAAATTCAAAAAAGAATAAGTCTTATATTACACAAAGCGAACTGTTTAAAAACGTTTAAAATAATAACGAAATGTGGTTTCTTCTACTACAGAGCATATGTGATTGTGTTAAACGAATCAAGATCCTGTTACTTATGTGAGAAGTACATAACACACAAACCAATCCTATCCTTAAATCTTAAAATTAAGCCCTTAATCATAACTGTGAGCTTTTAATCTTAACGCATATATGTAACTCCTAATCTTAACCACATATGTCTAACCCAAACTCTAATTGCAATTCCCCAACCACCAACGATATAGGGTTTACTAAAAATCTATTTGTTCTTACAAAGGCTAGAGAAGACGGATAAGCTACATCCATATAGACGGATTTATGTTCTTCTTCTGGTTACAGAGTAAATTGTAGAGGACCTCAACAGATTCATTAGTTATGTAAAATGTGTTTACTCTTTGTAGTATAACTGTTTATTTTAACTAAATTATTTATTTACAAAAGCTGTTTTCTGATAGACAAACAGATGGCTAAAATTTGTCATAGTTGTTTCAACCTTGTCTTTGTACAACACTCTTATCGTAAAATGCAGATTTTTTCGTTCGATAGGTGCAACTATATTTCTGTTCGAAAATACTATCTTCATGTTTGTCCAAGAAATAAAATAGTTTTCTTCTAGATGCATTATTGTTTTATTGAAATAATCCATGAACAATAGAGTTCGAGATTTCTAAAAGATAATCGGTATGATCAATAGTCAATATGACTAAAAAAAGGAATATCACAACATTACATCCATTGTGTTTACCGCAAACAGTAGATCTTTAAAATTTAGACTCTAGGATAAAGCAACACTCACAGTCTTCTGAAATAGGTTTATTCCTATAGAAAATGTTAAAAGTGAAGATATAAAAATATTAAATGACTGAGAAGATTCATAGGATAGTGTAAAATTAAAACCACTGATAAATCGTAAATATATCTATAATCTTGTATAGTAGATTACGCTTACTAACATCGATTTGTAAAGATATTTCATTTCGTGAGATAATTCTAATTTCAATGATCGTAAACAGACGGATAGACAGGTATAAACATGTAACTAAATTGTACAAAATAACTAATATTGGGAAAGTCGTGGAACATTTCAGTAAATTCAAGTATTCATCCTTAATCAATCTCCATGTTTAACTATAAAAGCCGTTTTTAAATTGGCCGTATGATGTATTCTTAATAAATGCTTCGAAATAAAAGATTTATTCACTTAGTATTGTTTGTTTGAATCTTCCCATTGATGTTTGTAGTTGTTATGATTTCTATTCTTTTTCATTACGTTTAAGAACGTGTATATTACTTTTTGTTGATAACATTAGTAGATGTGGTAAGCAAAGATGGATAGTGTCTAGCAGTGGAATCCACGACGCGTGTTTCGTCCTATTCGGGATTCGTCAGCTGGATGTACCTGCATCTCAAAGTTGATGTTCACTCTAGGACTCGAACCCAGTACCTTTTGCTTCGAACACCATCGCGTTATCCACTCGGCCACTGAGTCCTGATAGATGTATTAGATAAATGTTAAATCCCTTTAGTTTATTCTCATACTTTACTCATTAGAGAATCTTTTGGACCACATATACAGGTACACTGATACTAGCTTAAGGGTTGATAGAATTTTCTTTTACAGTTAAAGTATTTTCCTGGTCACTTTCAGGTTAAAATGTGGTTACGCCCATATAATTGAGGTTTTACAATGGTAAACTTAACGGTAAAATTTAACACTAGAAGATGGTTTTGACATATTTCAAATTGGCTAAATTCGTAGAATAATTATTATAGGATGTTAACCTAGTGGATGTCAGATATTACTTATGAAATGGTTGTATTGTAGTGAACGGAACACGGGTGGGGACAATCGAATGTATTTAAGCAAAAATTACAGACTATCTCACTAAATTCTGATAACCGTACAGCAAACAGTTAATTTGCAAAACAACAATCAGTTGTCTCAATCTTCATTGTCCCTTCTGTAAATATCAATCCATCTTCTCTAATTTCATTGTTCGTGCATTTTCCTACCAATTGCGCTTCATTTCAGTTCTTTCCTTATCAGTCTTCTGCCAAAAATACATTCTATGTCTGACCATCGCCATATACTACTTAGATGAATATAAGTAGACCACACCACAGTATTACCAAAGTTAAATTGTTTTTCATTTTCCTAAATTATGAAATGTAATCTTTCGGTGGAAATTAGGCGTAGTAACATAGTTTAGTATATATATGCAGTTTAACTGTTAAAAGAGAGTTCGAATACCATAGTAGAAAAATATAGCAATAGTTAGTGTAAAAATACTGTTAAACTCAATTGTTTGTACAACAAGCACGGTTAATATCGTGAATCTACCAAAAGTACTCATGAATGTACGAATTGATTATAAATACACTATGTGTTTATACTTTATTGTAATAGTTGAATTCATGAGTCAATGTAAGCTAGACCACTATTGAAAACCTAGAAATACTGGACGGCCGTTTCGTTCTAGTATGAGACTCCTCTGATTATAAACTTTATTTATCAAAGATATTCCAGATGGTTAAAATTTAATCCTTTAAATATACAGATTGAAACTAATGATAATGAAAAAAAATCGACTTTATTATTTGTTCAGTCTTATATAATTACGAAGAGTGACTATTATTAGAAAGGTGTAGTCACACATCATATTAAATAGTTTACAAGTTGTGAAACATAATAGTTTATTTTCATTATATTTCTACTTGACCCATGAACATTTGTTAACTAGTTCAATGTAAAGAGCATGTCAACATAAATTAGTTATATGATGTCTTAAATGTTGCATAATCCCAATAAAAATTTAGACTTAAATTAAGTTTCTTTTTTTCTAAGTTGATGATGCGTCGAAGTAGAAAGTTAGTCCTTGAAGTTTTCATCCTTCCCTGTTTTACATACTATTTAATCAGGATGAACTACATTTTAAATTATGAGTGCTAATAATTCTGCATGATCTTGCTAGGCTATGTCTTATAAAAGTCTTCTGTTATCTACGATGTAGATTAAACCTTTGGGCATCAAATCACTTACTTCATTTTATCGTTGAATACTTAACAACCATATGAACTGGTTTATAAAGACGTTGGCAGACTCTCTAGAATCTTCATTGATGAGCCTTTCAGTCGTGCTTTTCTACTTATAGGACATCAGGTTTTAATGAGTATATACCATTATCGTTATTGATAAACCTATCCTCACTCAAAATGAATATTGCGAAACATTCACTTACTTTACGATTCATCCACCTTTCCAATTATTGACAATACAACCACCCACGATAATATTCTTTCAATTAAGAATATTATAAACGATTCATTCGATTAGATTAAGGATTAAATTTAGTATTAAGTCTTCTGTTTCAACACGATCTTACTGGGATTTAGCTCAGAATGATTTTCTTCTATTCCCTACATCGTACATCATAGCTCTTATAGCAAGATCACTTACATTTGATGTTGACCAAATGACTATTAATCACAGAAGCTGGTATCCTACATTGTATATTTGACTAATTCAAATAATATACCCTATAAGTGTATATAGAAAGAAGAACGAACTATACAACTGACGTTGCAAATTCAATATTTAGGATAATATATTTTACAAGCAAAAAAAAATTAAACAGTACAATTAATAGAGATGAATTATTACAATCCTGCTTTGTAAATTTTTATTTACCTTTATTTTTTTTTACCAAGAAAAAGCTTCTATACAGAGAACAGAACTTAGAATAGGTACGCAGAAAAAGAGAAAAAAGAAGACACATTATTACTGTTATTATCAATAAGAAAGACTAAAGGATAAGTAGGTTATAGTCTAGATGTTAACTGATTGTTGTTTACATTGAAATGTTGAAGGATTTCTATCATTGAATACTTTAATATACATTCAATTGTCAAATATAATTATATCCCCTGAAATAGAAGTTAGTCAATTGACTGTAAGGTGGCATTTACAAATATATGTATATTTATAAACTGTAAATCGTAATTCTGTTTTAGCTTATCAAATATGAATTGAAAATATTTAGTGTAGAATCTCTGGAGGTGAATTAATATTAGCCTGTTTTAAATTAGGTTCAACAAGAGTAACTGTCAGTAAAGGAGATACAATTTGATTGGATAAACCAGAATGTTTAGATTCAACAGGATTTAGAGTTATTTGATGTCGAATATTTTCTGGTAAATCACTAAGAAGACGAATTGTTAATTTTCCAAACTTCCATGGTCTTCTCAGTAGAGCTAAACGTACAGTGTTTGGTAAACAACGTTCAAGTTGACCAACAGATACAGTTAAACAAAATAAATGATTTTCTAAATTATGTTTTACATTATTTCGAGTAAAGTCAAAAGAACATAGAGCGGTTGGTGAATCATTATTTTCGGCTGTTGTAAAAATTTTTCTATCCGCAGTTTCCAACAATTGTTTTACTACAGTATCAATTACTTCACCAACTGTTGTACGCATATTGATTAGAAGGCGTACTGATACTCCAGGATTCAATCCTGTTGGATAATCTGCATAAACATGTATTACTGAATTCTTTCCAATATGTTTTGGTTCAGTTGGAGAACAAGGTAATGTACTTCTATCTATTAGTTTAGAAACAGCTACAGTATCAAATAATTCACTATGTACAGATGATGATCTAGGTTTCACCATTTTTTCAATATTCAACCCAGTAGATTCATTATTTTGTAATAATACATTAAAGTTTATTGTTTCATTAGTTAATACTTCAATATTTGATTTCATTAAATATGGTTTTAAAATTTCATTATATTCATTTATAATTTGTTCTATAGTAATATGAAAATTATACATTTTTTTACGATCACGTCCAATTGATATTGTATCACTTAACCATCTTTTTGATTGATAAAGATTTTCTAAATTTGTTTGAATCATTTGTAATGATTGTGTACGTTCAGTTATTTGTATTAAATCTAATTCATTTAAACATTGTCTTTGAATAAATTGTGATAATGGTATTAATAATTCTAATAATGATATTAAATAATGTATTGGATTATAAAATAATGGATCATAATTAATACCTAAATTTCTTTCAAAATATGTCATTGATATCCATGAACAAGTTGGTGGTGTTAATGGTGATGGTAATATTATTGATGTTGGTGGTAAACATACTTGATCTATAGGGGGTAATAATATAATAAATGAATGTATTGGTGATATTCTTATTATTTCTGGTAAAAATATACGAAACATTTTAAGATGATTTATAGGATAACATAAACGATTAGATAATTTCATTATAGCTTTTATAAATTGTATAATAAAACGTTTTTCAGTATAGTTTAAATTTAAAAAATTATTTTCTAATTTTTCATTAGTTTTTTCAATTAATTTACATAAACTATACCATTCATTATAACTAACATGAGATCGTGTACGAATTTTTTCACATGGTAACATATGTATAATCGATAATGTATTAGATATTAATATTGTTGCTTGTTGATCTATATTAGCTTTCATTTGTAATAATACAATATATAAACCTGGTTTTAATAGATTATTATGTTTTTCTGAATAATTTAATAATATATCTAAATTAATAATAAGTTGTGATTCAGGTAATATATAAATTTGATTATCACGTGTAGTTAATAAATGTGAATAAATAGTTGGTAATAAAAGATTTTTTGTCATATTTATCATTATACTACTATAATTAATAAATTCAGTATTTGAATTAAATTGAAAAAAATTATTTTTTAATTTAATTTTATTTTGTTTTAAAAATTTATCAAAATTACACCATTTTAAATTATTTGTTAATATAATATCATTAGGATTATTAATTTGTTTAAGTAGTATAAATAAATAAGTGGATGTTAATTTTAAATGATTATCATAAGTAGTATTTGAACTTATTGAATCATTTGTTTCTGTTGATAATTTTGATGTAGATATTTGATCTTGTAGATCAAAAGTTTCATTTTTTATTGATTTTAAATTAATTATATTTGGATCAATTAATCGTGTACGTATTATTTCTGGATAGACAATACCAAGATTAGATAAATTAAATAATAATTTTAATCTTTGTATTATTTCTAATAAACGTACACGTAATTGTAAATTTGTTGGTAATGATGTATTAGTTATATGATTATCATATAATAATTGTAAATCTATATCTATTAATGAATCAGATAATAAACGTGAAAACCAATTAAAATCAGAATTTATAATAGATTCATTAGTATAATCATCACGTGATATATTGATTATTGGTATATAATCATCAGTTAATAAAATTTTAGATTTATAATTTAATTTATTAGATTCCTTATTAGAAGAATCCATTGAATGTATTGGTGTATGATATATAAGGGCTAAATAAACACCAGATTTAGTTTGTTTAACAAATTTTAAACCTTTATTACCGAAAGGAAATCTAAATGAACGTTTTCTTTGTAATAATGGTGATCTTGTTCTTTTATTTGTTTCATCTATCATATTGATTGGATTATTATTATTATTATAAGTAGTATTATAAGTAGTATTCGAATGGATTGATAAATTATTTGTCCATATAGAAAGTTGTTTAAATAAATCATTTTTTAATATATCAATTTGTTTATTTAATGAACAATCAACATATTTTGTATATGATAAATGTAAATTATCATGTTGTATTATAGTTTGATATTGTTCACATAATTTATTATGTATCCATGATGATAATATAATACCATTAGGATTAGAATAACATGGTTCTGACCATCCTTTTATAGAAAATGCATAAACACGTATAAATATCATTTTATTTTCTGGTAAATTATTTAAATAATAAAAACCTACGCGTAATATATTCAATTGACTTTGTTTGATTTTATTTAAATTTGGTTTAATCATACGTATTGGAGGTACGACAATACAATGATATAATTCATTTATATTAGAAAATTTTGGACATGTTGACCATTCTATACAATAACGTAATATTAAATTATCATTAGAAATATGATTGATATCATTCATTTTACGTCCTTCATTTATAAAATCTTGATTCAATTCATTATCAGTAGTATCACATGAACTATGATCTAATTCATTATCATGATCATGATCATTATAATCATCATCCTTATTATTACCATTATCATTGAATTTATTAATTTTAGGTGGACTTATACGAATTAATATAGAATTAGATGAATATAAAAATATATTCACTTTATGAGGTGATTTAGTATAATTAGGTAATTTATTATAATTATAAATAAGTTTCATTAAATAATCATATTCATCAATTAATAATTGTAATTGTTTTTCTTTACTAGAAATTTCTGCAAATATTTTTGTATTATTTAATTGTTCATTATTATTACTAATAGTAATATTATTATTACTAATATTAGTATTGTTAATAATATTACTATTATTATTAGTATTATTATTAGTATTATTATATTTGTTCTCATTATTATCGATTATATTTAATTGATTCATTAATGTAATTGTATTATTTGTATCTAATTTACATTTATTTAATTGAATTTCTTTTTCATCTAATAAATTTTCTAAATATTGATTAATTTTATTAAATTTATATAATGAATAATATTTTGGATGACAATATAAAATTGATTGAAAGTAAGGACCTGGTAAAAATTGACATATTAATAAATATGAATATAATAATAAAGATGAATTAAATTGTGTACAATCTAATAATGTAAAACCAAATTGATTAGTTGCTATATGAATTTGTTGTAATTGTTTATTAGATAATTTTTTATATTGATTATATAATTTAAAAAATTGATTATAATCATTATATTTAATTATTAAAAAAAATTGATCAATTAAATTTTTCATTACGTCATTATTATTATTATTATTATTAGTTAATGGAAGTAATAAATCACCAGCTGTTGAATTCGTTGTAATCATTGTATGATCATTATTATTTGATAATAATGTTAATTGATCATTAGAATATGTTATACTAGAATTATTTCGACGTAATTTTTTTACTACTGAATAACGATTTAATTTATTATAAGTAGTATTATTATTATGTAATGTTGAATTGTAATTACGACTGAATAACATTTTTGCAATATAATTATCAGTTTTCATGGTAATATTATCATTATTATTATTGTCATTATCATTAGTGTCATTAGTAGTTTTAGTGACTTTGTTAATTGGATTAGAATAATCTTGTGCATTGATAATTTGAAATTTATAAGTATTAGCTTTACTAACAAGTTCTTCAAAATATTCATTCATATTTGTTATTTCATATATATTACTATTATTAGTATTATTAGTAGTATTTGTAATATTTTGAGGTGATATATCTGAACGAATACGAGGTGTTTTATCAATCCAATTTTTCATTAAATTAGAATGTATTTTATTATCAATTAAATGTTGTTCTTTAAAATGAATATCAGAATTACGATGTGTGCTAGATGAACGATTTCTTATATTATTATTGTTATTGTTGTTATCTTCGGAATTTAATTCTTGAAAATGTTTTGACATGTATGCACTACTTTTGGAACGTTTCAATTTACTTTTAGTAACTCTTGCAACTGCTCTTGCACGCATTTTAGCAACTTTTGATTTATTTGATACTTTCATAGTAGAATCTATAGTTTGTTCTGTATTAGAATCACCAGAAATAAAAGTACAAGAATCTTTCAATTCAGGTGGAAAACGTAATGATTTAGTACTTTCAAATTTTCTACATTTAGATGAATCATTTATCTTTCTATCTTTAGAATTATGATGTATATCATTGAAAGCCTTTCTTGAAAAAGTAACTGATGAACAAACATCACTTTTTATACTTGTATTATCTAATGGAACTTGTACATTACTTAGACTATAACCATGAGATAAACGACGTGAAATGTTTTCATTAAGAGAACTATTCAAATGATTTTTACCATGACGATATAAATTTGTTTCAAGATCTAAAAACTGATATTTATCTAAATTACCAACTGATAAATGCTCTTTACATGATATTTTTATATTTTCTATAGAATGTTTGTCATTTAATGTAAATGAAGAAAAATTTACAAGACTAGTATTGCATTCATTATCATCATCACCATCACCACCACCTTCATCATCATCATCATCTGCATCATTATTTTCAAATAGTTTTTCATGTGTACAACTTCTTGACGATGATGATGGTAATTCATCTCGATAAGAAATACTTTTATCCAATAATATTTCACCTTCATAATGATCAATACCTCTTTTGTGTATATTAGTAAAAGTTATTCCATCATTATTACTATTATTAGTAGTGTTAATATTGTCATCATCATTATCATGATCATTAATTCCTTTGTTTACATTTGAATGTTTGTCAATTTCAATAATTTGATTATCCGAAGTTAATTTAAAAAAATTGGAATCATTTGTAAAAGCTGGCATTGTATCAGAACGATGAAATCGTTTACGTTTATCCGTAAGAAAATTTAATGCAGTTGTTAACATAATGAGTAATATTGTAATCTTTTTTAATAGTTATAGTATTGCATAAACGTTTTCTTTTTCCCTGTAACAAATAATTTTCATATTCAATGTTTTATTGACAATGTATCTGATGAAAATCAAACGAAAAAAAAGAAAAGACATCGGGTGAGGAACTTCATAATCGATTGTTAAAACAAACAAATTTACAAAAAATAATGGTGTGAATTCTTATAATTAAGATAAAACATTAAACACTCAGTGTAGAAATTAAATTACTAGTTTGGTAGAAAAAAACTAATATTAATTGGATAATCATTCAATCAGAAGGGGGTTTGTGGAGATTTTAGTAATTTTTTATAGTTTTAAACATGAATTGAAGCTAGATCACCATGAAAAACCTGGAAGCATAAACATCGTTGAATGCCGGTTCAGTGGTCTAGTGGTTAAGTGCTCGTGCGCGAGACTAATAGGTCATTGGTTCGAATCTCGCGAGGCGGGATCGTGAATGCGCACTGCTAAGTCCCATACTAGGACGCAATGGCTTCCACTGCTTCCAGGTTTTCCATGTTGGTCTAGCTTCAATTGATTCATGATTTTAACTATAAAAAAATCACTCAATCAGTTAAACAAATGCAACTTAAGATTAAGTATAATGGTACTATGGTTCAAGTTATTACATTTCATAAAAGCAAAGTGAAAGAAAAAAGATCAATAAATTGGGATAATATTATCTGTCTTTGAATGGAAGCATATTCTGACTATGTTACAGATGATGAACATAATTATCAAGAACTGATATATAATTTTGTTTAAGTGTTGAGATTTTCTCAGTTACTTCTGTTCAATGAATTTGATAAGAAATGCGATATAAGTGAAGGGATTAATACGTTCGACAATTTTACTCTATGTGATCAGACTAGTCCTAAAATAATAGTTTGTGTTTATAAGCAGAGAAGTATATCTGAAACATTCTTTGACGGTTGCTAAAAAGCTTTAATAAATTAGGACTATGTTATATTCTATGTTGACAAAAGTTGTATGAAGTAGGAGATTAACCAATGAAAGAGGCATATCTTGGTACTTACCAATAATCATGGATAACGAATGGAAATCAAGTGGTATTTTGCTAATGTATCACACTGTACAAAAATACTGTTATAGAGAAAGTTAACGGAAGTTAAAAATATGAACTATGTAATTCCGATTTACAGGTTCGATGATATTGTGATTGCTACTAGGTTTGATTCCAAAGAGATCATGTATACACAATAGTAATAAATCATTCCTATGCTCTTTGATTCATAATAGTTCTCCTTTGATGTCAATAAGTAATAAAAATCACAAATTTAAATTAGAATGCTTCTTTAAAATGAGAGGCACTAAAATAAACGCCGGTAGATGTACAGAGAAATTTGGGTGGGACCATAACTTTTGGGCGACCTTCGTGATACGTTAACGTGGCCTTGAGAAGTCTCACTTGACTATTAGGGTCTACAGAGGGTTATGAATTAGTGTGAGCAATTAAAATTGAGATTTAATGTTAGAAGGTGGGGTTAGGGAAATAAAATTAGGGTTTCCATCACGAACTGATATTATTATTATTAATGGCTTTAATGTTAAAATGCTATTTAGCCGCACGAATGAATAAATTTTGCGCCAAAATTAAAGACTCTCCATCTTAGGTCTGATTGGTTAGTCCATAAATTAGAGTCTAGCCGAAATTTGTTCTAATCAAAAGTATTATCTAAGATAAATATGCATAAAAAATCAAAATTAATTCATACTCATGTTGAGATTGTCAATTATCTTGCTCAATATTGTACATTGTTTATAAAAAATGTGACCATCTTATAATTAAATATAATTTCAATGGATGGTTGGATGATTTGTACATACATTTTGTAAGGATTTCTTAAATTTGAAGTTTTTTCTATCATAAACAAACATCTGTTTGTGAAAAGGTAAAAACCAATGAACAACAGCTTCCTCTTAGTTTACGACTTTTCAGCAATACACATTCACTAACCTACATCAGAGAAAATTTAAAAAGGTCCACTAATCGAAATCAAAGTCACTATGTATTGTAAAATAGAATTCAACAGATGATATTTTTATGCTTGGTCAGTTCGTGATTATAACGTAACCATTATTCGAATTCGCTGGTGATAATTAACTTCTCTTCAGCTGAGTTATAAACTCAGATTATAACCTTATAAATTCACCTGAAAGCTCTAATGAGAAGCCATAACCAATGAATTTAATTAGATATTTATCATTGATGACAGTCATACTATTAATTGGTTTTAAGGAAATGTAAACCTTCAAATTCTAACTCATTGGTCTAATGATCAAGTCTTAGAACCCGCCATCTCCAATGAGTGTCAATTTTGTTTCGCTCGCTGATATTTACTCATGTGCTTATAACTTTCTGGCCTGAGTCATTTGTCAATAAAACTGTAGCTGCCACTACTCTTTGCCTTCTGATTTTATACACCGTTAAGATTTGTATTATAACGGTTATCGGGGTGAATGATTAGCGAAGTACGGCACTACAGGCCATCCAGTGCTTACATGTTTTCTATGGTGGTCTAGTTTCGATTGACTCATGAACTCAACTATTAAAATTACTATAATATTCACAAACCCCCTTTCAGATAAAATATTAAATTCATCAAATACTTTATATCATTTTGATGATCTTAAATGAAACAGTTTAGAAAAAGGTTTCATTAACTTTAATATATATATAGCTGAAAATTTCTCTTTATTAAACATGTTCACTGAAAACTGAATAAAATTGTAATTATGAGAATGGTTTTTTTGGAGATTATAGTAAATTTTAACAGTTGAATTCATGAATCGATCAAAGTTAGACCACCATGGAAATCATTGAAGCACTGAACGGCCGTTTCGCCCTAGTATGGGATTCCTCGGCAGTTCCTCGTTTCGAGTCCCGATTGTAGGATCATGGATGCACACTACTGAAGTGTCCTATGCTAGGACGTAACAGCCATCCAGTGCTTTCAGGTCTTCCATGGTGGTCTAGCTTCAATTGACTAATGAATCTAACTAATAAAAATTAACATTTCTTTCGAAATAAAAAAAATTCTAGTGTTTTACTTAATACTATTGATATAAACATTTAAACTTAATTATTTTATATTACTGATATTTTGTATGTTTTATGTTTCAATATAAACTAAACATTCATTTATTCGAATTGTTTAAATTGTTACAACAATGTTAACTAAGTTATTTAAATATTCAATATAGAAGGTTTTTCTACGTTATACAGTTGTTAAATGAAATCATATAATCAGCTTTAAAGCAATATATTTTGATGTTGATGTTGTACAAGGAGTAAGAACCCCATCCCCCCCCCGTTTTATGGAGATTTTTCCAAAAAATCCTAGGATTTCCTATACATTTATTGTTTATAAGCAAATAATATTATGGTTTGTTAGATAGAAATTGATTAGCACTAAAAAAACATGAGGCAAATATGACATCGGTTATTATTTAATGACGGATCAATGTAAACATGAATATTATAATATAATATTGCTTATCAGAATGAAATTATCGCATATATTTATTACTTTGGATGAATAATGATAAACTATGTATTCAACAAATGATAAGAAATGACTTAATTTATTTATTTCATTGTTTATACTGATAAAATGTAAACATTTATACAGCTTACAAGGAAGACATTACATATATATATATATATATATAATACAACGTTCTGTTCAAACTTTGCCGACTAGATCGTCTAAAAACGGATCTTTTTTAACGACATGTAAAAATTTAGGTATTATTGAATTGATGATTGAGTGATCATTAAAGGGTATTCAGCAGTATGTTATTTAGTTAGCAGTAGAGTTAGAAGAACTCCATTGACCAAGCTATGGTGTACTCAACGAACTTATTGATTTGACATAGCATTGTATTTTGTGATGATACTTTCATGGAGACAAAACAAGGGAGAGTAGTTAGGCAAAGAGATCTTTTTTTAGTGAGTTCATCCCCAAAGGTATCCAATCACTGTGCAATATATCCGATGATAATAACAACAATTTAGTGAAATAATTGACAGAAAATCAAAAGAAACGTAGCTGTAGAACTTCTTCAAGGTTTATCTGCTTACGGCAAACATTAACAAAAGGGTTAACTTGTGATATTCCACAGCTGAGTTTCTACCACCGGAAAAAGTTATTTATTTATCTCTATTTTCACACGAATCTGACCAATTTGAAGCCTGAATTTTATAGGTGAAGAACTATGGTTCCTGAAAATTACTTACTGCAAATGAATATCTAACAAGCTATGTTGACAAGAATTTCAAATTCAACTTCCTGAAAGAACCAGAATTCTTTCTGTTAATGATGCTTTGTGTGACGATCGGTTAAAAAGTGATGCATTCGTAGATATCTTAAAACGGAGGATTTCAAACTCCATCTAAAGAACTTTTTTATACTAACTCTAATGTTGGTTTGCTCAAGTCGGCCTAAGTCCACCAACAGCATAAATGACAAACAGCTGCATATGATCATTTCAATGTGTAATCATCCGTTCATCTGCTCGATTGGAGATAGGTTTATTGGTCATTCGATGGGTGCTCTATGAAATTCAGTAACATTTTCGTGCATGGTTTTAAAGGGCAAGGGAGGGTTCATAAGAAGCTCAATAATTGAACACCTTGTAAATACAGGTTATTCAATCACTCAGTTATCAATGAAGTAAGTAGGAAGGTACCAAAGAAGTTTCAGCCCTCTTGTTTTACTGTAGCGTTTGAAGCGGATCTATACATAAGAAACAACTTTACACTTTTTTATTCCATAATTGTAACATTTATTTTTCCGAGAGAATTGCTCTCATCCTCTCTTCTAACTTGTAAACCTTCAATCACCAGCTGAATTCTTTTTGTTTTTATTTCTTTTCTGACTTTAATTCTAAAACTTGTTGTATTGCTCAACCCATTTTTAAGATCAATAATATTTATCCAAACTTCACGATCTTGATTTTTGTAATCCATACAACAATATTTTCAGTCTCTTGATATTAATAACATTTTGATGCCATTTTCGTCTTTCCAGCGGTTTTTTCATTAAGTTTTTGTCATTATCAACAAATATATTATCTGTTCTGATTGTGGTAAAAGTAGCATATCTTTAAAAGTGTAAAGCATTGAGAGTGAATTCACCAAAAGAGATCTCTTTGTTGAAATATTTCTTTTTTAATAGAATAGATGGATTGTAGCTAGCGATGGAACATTGGGGTTTCTCAAAATGATTTATGTGGATCTCAATATCGATGTTCACACCGCGATTCAGACCCGATACCGTTTGCTTTAGATAACTTGCACTTGTTTCGCTGGACTACTGAGTTCAAAACAGAATAAAACGCGAGCTTTGAGTTCTTTTACTAGACACAATCCAATCTATGAAAAATATCTATTTTGAGACAGTTTGCATAAGATCCCTATATATCAACAAAAACTGATCAAAATTCAATCCTGAATATCAACAACAAGATAGCTTATTGAGTTTTGATTATAGTACACAACGGTTGAAGGCGATTCATTGAAATGATTTACCTTTACCTTTCATACCAGTTTATTTTACAACTTTGTTTGTAAATGCACATAGTTTATTGTAAGTGACTCGATCCAAAAAACCTATAGTATTTAAAGTAATGCTGTAATACTGTAGTGAACAAGAACACTGGTGAAGATAATCTAAAGCATTTCAATACAACATTACAGGATATCTTGTTAAAATGTGAGAACCATACAGCAAATATTTCATTTTCAAAATATCCATCATTGTCTCAAACTTCACTGTTCCTTCGTTTCTATACCAATCACTCTCTGATCTCGTTTTCTTCTCTTTGATTTTCTCGACTTTCTACCGCCAAGCATTCCACCTCCAATTGATGATACGCACTACTCATATTTATCGACATCAGTAGCATAAACCATAATACATTAAACAACTCATCTAGGTATTAAAATTTGTAAGTCAATTTTATAATCAAATTTATTCCTTCATTGATAGATGGAATACTTGAACTATTTTGGTCTTTCGATTATCGATTTTATTAATATTATATTCAGTATTATAATTTTAATATCGGAATAAAGTAAATTTATGAATAACTTATAAACATGTGTTCAATTTTTAAGCAAAAATGGATAGTGTCTAGCAGTGGAATCCAGAATGCGCGTTTTGTCTTATCATGGACTCGTTAGCTGAATGTACTACATCTCATAGTTGATTTTCACTCAGAGACTCGAACCCAGTACCGTTCACTTTAAGATACAAGTAAACAATACCAATTGAATGTGTTCAATTGTTTTATTATTTTTTTTCTTAAAATAGTTATAATCTTATAAAATATCACTCTTGTGTCTAGAAGTAATCATGAATTGTCTTACATTTATAACACTTTTTTTAAAATTAATTTTCATTCAAAGATTATATTTCTATAATTTTAATTTGCTCAGAAACATATACAAGAGTTTTTTTTTTATATCAAATTTGTATTTCATTTATTGTTTATTTAGAATTTCTTTCTTTTTTCTTTCTTTTTCTCTCTTTTTTCCTTCTTTTTTTTGTTTTCTTTCTTTCTTTTTTATTACCTTCACAGCATGTTTCAAACAATCTTATTAAAATGTAAACATAACTAACTGAATGAATGAATAAATTGGTTTCTAAAAAAAACTTAATTCTTAATTTATCTGGAAGTGTTTTCGGTAGATTTTATAAAAATTTATTTTAAAATCAAATTTCTTTTTTTAGAAAAAAGAAAGAAAAAGAAATGTAACTACCACATGTACCTCACATGCATACAAACATCCATATGAACACAATATGAGGTAGGAAGCTGTTTATAAATTGCTAAAAGAATAGATAAATAAATAAATTTGTGTTTGTTTGAATAGTTTGTGATTTATTTAAACACATAAATATGGGTACAAAGAAGGCACCGAATAGATATGTGACACATAAATCATTCGATTTATGTGAGGGCTAGGATACTGCCTGGGTGTGTAAACCGAAGTAGGTGGTTTCCATTTAGGGGGCCACACCCAAATCCTTCAACCTAAAGGTCTGATCCACAGGGTAGTGGATCAACATTAGTAGATGCGGTTTCACGGTAGCCGATGACCAACAGCTAGTTCATATGCCATTTGTTCCATAAGGATCCTGGAGCCTATGTGCACCATTGATTTGGAATGAGTGTTTTCCGACTCATCTAGGTGGATCATCCGTATCCACCAACCCAGTTAAAGCACCGGACATTCACTATTTGTCGTCTGAATTTTATGGACAACACCAATGCCATGAGAAGGCAGTGAGTAAGACTTCCCTGGGAGTGGTTGTACACACGTGGCCATGTGAGAGCATTTGAAGAGGGAGAGTAAACTCTCCCCACCCTCGGTCGTACCAGGGCATTTGGGGGCAATAATAATCTACTAAATAGTAAAATAATATAAGAAGCGATAATTTTATGTCAATACGAGTTCAATCATTATGGATGAATTCAGTTAATAAATAATGATATATACAAATAGGTTATTTCATATATAATCAAACGCACGTTCAGATTATTTTACAACATTTAGATGAATGGGAAGTTTAGGCAAAGAAATAAAACTGTTTGTATCAGCTCATACCGAATTGTTTAATAAATCTCTACAAATTCGAAAACTGATGGAAATAAAAATCTTATTAGTTCTTACTCAATAAATCTATACTGTTTATTAAGATTGAATGTGGAGTATTTCTATTATGTAACATGTCACAAACTAGTTCTTATTGAAAGCAAAGATGGATAGTGGTTAGCAGTGGAATCCAGGACGCGAGTTTCATCCTATTTGGGACTCGTCAGCTGGATTTACCTGCATCTCAGAGTTGATGTTCACTCTAGGACTCGAACCCAGTATCTTTCGCTTCAAACGCCATCGCGTTATCCACTCGGACACTGAGTCGTGATAGCCACTTGCTTGTGTAATGGGGTGAAGTTTGAATTCACTAAGTATTGTTTGTTTGAATCTTCCCATTGATGTTAAGGACTGCAATTGGTCAGTCTCTTATTGATCACAGAAAGATGATATTTTTAATTGTCAATGATAATTAATCTAAATAGTTATGGACAAATTGTTGAATGAATGGAATATTTCTTGTGTTAAATCTTATAAAATTGTTAACCTAATAACCATATATACTTCAATCTGTAAGTGTACCAATATGATTTGAAATGATCATTTTTTTCTTGGTTCACCAGTGAGACAAATGATAACTGCTGTTACATTAAAATATCGGTATCTAGTAAATTCAACGTATTAGATTATGATTGAATTTCTAAGTATTATTATTCTAACATAATAATTTGATTAAAAAGTATTTAGATTAAACGGTTAAGGAATATTTCTACATAATAATGAAAGTGTTCAGCTTCATTTCTTTACTACTGATATAATTTAGGAAAATTTCTCTCGATTAAAATAATTTACATAAATTGCATTTTATTGTAAGTAAAACTAATATTTATCATTTGCTGAATTCATCGGTCGATTAAAGCTAGACCACCATGGAAAACCTGGAAGCACTGCTTGACGGCCGTTTCGTCCTATTTTGGGACTCCTCAGCATTGCGTATGCACGATCCCTCCTCGCGAGATTCGGACCCAGCACCTATCGGTCTCACGCACGAACGCTTAAACTCTAGATCACTGAGCTGACAGGCATGCAACGGTATTAACATCTAACATCAACCAATCTGCAAAATCGCTCCACCGTTCACTATTTTCTTCAGTGAGTTAGTGCCTCGCAACAGATACACTTGAACGCCACTAGTCATAACCTCACATCAGAACTCCGGGAAATACCTCTGGAGCCAGTCACTAGTGAGCAAAATTATCCACCTCAGAAAATGAATGAAGGTTCGTGTAAGATCATGGATCGATTGAAGTTAGGCATTAACACAGATGTCGGTCAGCTCAGTGATCTAAAAGTTGAGCGTTAGCGTGCGAGACCAAAAGTCCTGGGTTCGAGTCACACGTGCAGGATTGTCGGTGAGCACTTTTGGGGATTCTTATACTAGGACGAAATGGCCGTCCAGTGCTTTCAGGTTTTCCATGGTGGTCTATCTTTAATCGACTCATGAATTCAACTATTAAATGACCACAATGTCCACAAAACCCCCTTTCTGTTGATAAGATTTAAAATATATTTTTAGGGATTTTTTTCATTACTCCTGACAATAAATTTTCAAAGTTTTGTTTGGCAATACAAATACATTTCAATAAATTCATTTTAACTGCAAAATATATGATAAGCATGATCAACAGGATTTGATCAGATTTGGGTGCTGAACAAGATGATATTGATTTTTAGTAATCAACTAGTATATAAGTCTAAGTTCTACCATAGCTCAGTGTTCAACGTTTCTGATTATGACATTGAATGATAAATATTTAAGTCTGATGGACAGCATTTATTCTTTCAAGACTACAAACGCACTTTATTGACAAGCATTATTCAACATTAAAATTAGGTTTGAGTCATTCCATTGATTCTCTCTAATCGTCTGACAACAAAAGTGCACATGTTATTGTTCAGTAGTCTAACTTAGATAGTCTGTATAAACTTAATAGATAGAGCTTGTTTAGCAATAAGGACTAGACATCAAGGTATTGGTTACCATTTACTAACCGGTTAGCGTTAAATAGCTGTATAGTTTGTATAGTTGTGCAGTTTGCAAATGTAGTGAACTTTGGATTTTATTATTTTTACTAAAATTAAGGAACCTGGGTGAAAACAGAAACTGATCAGTTTTATTTTTTTATTAATGGAAAAATAAAGACATTCAATTAACAGTATAAATCATATCCTCTAGACAAGAGGATACTGTTATGATTCAATAGTTCGTTGAACAATTCTTCAAAATTTAAAATGATTGGCACCAGGCATCAATGATATTCAGATATAAGAAAATCCAGATGCTGAGTCTTGATCATTATAAAACACGCATTATAATTTTATTACTGAACTTCTTCAATTACATATGAAGCGATTTTTCAAAGTATACCCGTAAAAATTGACTAAAATATTATGTGTAACTCATATATAGTGTGAAGTCATTTCTAAAGGAGTTTTAAACTGATTAAATAAACAAAGATGGATAGTGGCTAGCAGTGGAATCCAGGACGCACGTTTCGTCCTATTTGGGACTCGTCAGCTGGATGCACATACATCTCAGAGACTGACCAGTTGCAGTCCTTAACATCAATGGGAAGATTCAAACAAACAATACTTAGTGAATTTACACTTCACCCCATTGCACAAGCAAGTGGCTATCACGACTCAGTGTCCGAGTGGATAACGCGATGGCGTTTGAAGCGAAAGATACTGGGTTCGAGTCCTAGAGTGAACATCAACTCTGAGATGCAGGTAAATCCAGCTGACGAGTCCCAAATAGGACGAAACTCGCTTTCTGGATTCCACTGCTAACCACTATCCATCTTTGCCTACAATGCTTGTGAATAAGGGCATTATCGAGGTAATACTCACAGTATGCACATATGCCAACAAGAGACTGATCAATTGCAGTCCTAAGCATCCATGGGAAGATTCAAACAAACAATACTAAGTGATTATATAAACCTTATTCATATATCCAATCTATAAATATAAATGTTCAAAGCCAATTCATTCGTTTTACCAATCGAAGACTACCATATAACTATGATTTTATTGAATACAAATATAATGAAGTAGTATTTATGATAGACATTAGTAAACCTTGTGACTAGTAATAAGATATTGACAGTTACATCTACTTCAATGATAAAGTTCATGTTTAAATAGATTACGTTTTGATAATATGATAAACAAAATGATTAATCTTATTCCGACATAGAAAAAAAATTGTATAGTTCAGTTCAATTTTTCTCGATTTGTTTTGATGATACACAATGTTGTTGTTGTTGTTTAAGATGGATACATGGATGATCATGATGCTTCTTGTAAACTAGATGTCTGAAATATACTTTTCTAATAACTTATCTTTAGAAAATTTGTTATCTTCATGTGATGAATATAACATTCTCATGTCATGTAGGCACTTGTGATATTGTCTAGGAAAATAATAATAATAATAATAATAGTATAATTAAATTATCCAGTACAACACTATGATAAGTGTTGTTTTCCTTGAAAAAAACTTGGATCAGATTGCCAGACGAAACGTTGGATTTGCTTCAAATTCATTCGCTGAGATTTTACCAAATATATATTATTCTTATTTAATGTCTTAAATCGACTCGGCGCTCAAATACTGTGAAACTACTTACTCTAATTTAGACGAAAGTTCTTATATAGTGTTGTTTTGTTTCAGGTAAATGGCGACTATACTTTGCTTAGATTTTTTTCTCTTATATTATCGGTAAACTGAATACAATAAGTTGTATATCAATAACATTTACATTATGAAAACAATTTTGTTCAATAAAAGGAATAACAATAATTATTCATGTCAATTATTTGTATTTAACTAAAATAATAAGTGTAAGTTATTATACATTGAATCTAATTCATTAGAACAAATTCGTTTTGGTAAATAAGGACAATTATAAACATTGAAAGATAAAGTAATTGATTAATATATCGTTTATATTCGCGGTAACATAAAAGAGAGTGAGTCATGTATTTATGAAAGAATAAATATAATCTATGATTAAAAGCTTTTTAGAATAACATATATAAACGAATAATATTGTTTTTGATTAGATGGTGGTTGGAGGTGATTAATAGGAAACTCTGAACCCGGGTTTTGTGCTACTTGGCACTCGTTAGCAAGGTGTACCTGTAATCTTGAGGGAACTGGTACTCCCTGACGGATTCGATCCCGTATCACACAGCTTCACAGTCAGAAATGTTACCACTGAGTTATCCGGGCTGCGACCGACCTCCTGTAGGACTGAGATGTAATCACAATTGATTGGGTCAGTGGGTGGTGGTCAATGTCATGTAAGTCAAGTCCTTCTTAGTGCACATCGAATGCTATCGATCACTCAAGATTAAAGGTACATCTTGTTGACGAGTGCCAAGTAGAACGAAACCCAGGTTCAGAGTTTCCTGTTGACCACCTCCAACCACCATATTATCTCAACATAATGTGCGCAGTGTCGAGTCACTTAGACTAGAGACCACATTGCAACTTGATCGAAAGCATTCGATCAGCACTAAGAAGGACTTGACACACATGACATTGATCCCCACCCAGTGATCAATCAATTGTGATTGTTTTTGATTAGATCATCATCAGGCTTTACTTTAATATACAGTAATATTTATATTCATATACAAAATTATTAAACTAATCAAGGCAGTTTATGCAGCCAACCTCTGTTTATTGTACTTGACCCAATCTATGGTGATTCCTCAACTAAAGGACAGGTGACTTAGTTATGCCACTTCTATGTGTATCTACGAATTTAGCTGCTTTTGTGGAGAAAGCTATATCGAGCGCATTATTAGATATCTGAGCCAAAGAGCTTGTGAACACCACCTTTCGTGGTTAGGAAAAGGTAATGTCAAGACAATATGCAGCTCGGTTCTATCACACTTGGTCGAAAACGGTCATGTAGTAGACAGAAATAAGTCACTTAAAGTTATTTATCGTATTCCGACTAGTTTTCCTTATGCGGTCGGATTTTGTTTCTTGCACATAGCAGAAGTTATAGGAATTCGAGCCAACAATTCAAGCCTTCATGTTCATAAAAATATTTGTAATATCTTTATCTGTTCCTTGACATTAATAAATAATTTTATTTTCTATACACTTACTTCGTTTATTTTTCTTCACCCCCTCCTACCATTTTCATTGTTCTCAAATGTACACTTCACGGTCCAATTATCTGAACACTTCCTATTGCGTAATCTTACAATTTTTATGAATGCTATTTCAGTGTCTATATTTGTCAAATCATTGACATATTTCCCATTATGTAAAACTGATTCAAGCCTTTATTATTCCTATCACAACTAGTACAATTATCATCACACTATCAATTTTCACGTTTCACTGATTACGTTTATTTATGAAATTTATTCTACTGTTATCATGGACTTGTAAACTACCTTGATTGGTTTGATAATTTTGTATATGCATATGAATATTACTGTATATTAGAGTAAAGGATGATGAGGATCTAATCGAAAACAATATTTTTCGCTTATATATGTTTTCTAAATCACAACATGGGAATCATGGACGCGCACTGCTGAGGAGTCCCACACTAGGACGAAGTAGCCGTCCAGTCCTTTCAGGTTTTCCATGGAGGTTTAGCTTCAATCGACTCATGATTTCAATTATGAAATTACTAAAATCTTCACAAAACCCCCTTCTGATAAAATTTCGAAAATTTTTTTTTCTATGAGTAAACTAATGTGTTGGAAGTAACTGTATACTGAAATAAGTCGAAATAAATTTATGGTATTAATGTTATAGGTGAAAATCTGAGTAAACAAAATATTTTCATTATTATTCAAGTGTTTAAATGAACATAAATTTTCATTGAAATGTGTGTAGATTTTCTTACTTTATTTAAGTTAAGGTAAATAGTTGCCTTCGGTGGCCTATACTCCATTGGGAGTGACAGGCGTAAGTAAGTAAGTAAGCAAGTAAAAATAGTTGCCTGTTTTTTATATAAAATGATGAATGAAATTGATTACCTTTTTGATATTCAATTACAAAATGATTCTATTTGTAAACGATATATGGACAATAAACTTTATGAAATTGAGTAAATAATCTAAATTGAATATTTATTTCGTTATTATGATTTCATCATGATCACTTTATTTAAACTCAGAACCTGTAATGTCGGTTACTATGTTAAACCCATATAATTCATATTAGCTTCCAGATAGGTTAATTTATCCATTCTTTTTGAGTCAAGTTTTGACATTG
Source organism: Schistosoma mansoni (assembly GCF_000237925.1). Lineage (NCBI taxonomy): Eukaryota > Metazoa > Platyhelminthes > Trematoda > Strigeidida > Schistosomatidae > Schistosoma > Schistosoma mansoni. The sequence continues at coordinate 231,331 of NW_017386058.1, forward strand.
TTAATTATTCACTCATTAACCTTGACTGATTTCATATGAGTGTATATGTGTACAATTCTTACGCTATTCATCATATATCTATAGTTTATTTGTTTTTGGTTATAAATATCGATTCACGCTTGATTAAATGAAGTTGGCTCATATGCCTTCTTCATCACGCATCATTTCGCTTCTCTCTCTTTTCTTCGCTTCATCCCTCTGACTAGCTGTCCAGATTAATGAGTGAACAAAAATATGTATTCAAACATCCATTTTCGTATTTGACATATTTGATTCCGTTATTGACTACCGCGATTTAAGTTGGTAAAAATATATGACAATTGTCAAGATGTATATTTCGACAGCAATAATTCAATAACGATCATTTGTCCGATCTAACTGGGGTTAGATATATTTGATATATTTTTGCCGATAAGTTAGGTCCGTTTCTTCGTTGTCCTAGCTGAAGACTATATTACTAAGCTATTCAAGTTGTTATTGTCCAGTGCTTTGTGCTTATCGAATTCTATTCATAAATTTAACGATATGGTCAACAGTCTGAATAATTCATTATTTATTTGATTTTATTTGGTTTTAAATGATTTGAGGTTTTACCGAACATGTTTTGGATATGTACCGATAAATGATAGCCACCATGAAATCCTGTGCTAAGTATTTCCCGACGAACATTCTCAACAAAAAGTACACATCAACGCAATATCACTTAGCGTATTGACTACATTGCAAACTTGATTTATAAGGTTAAACCAACGATAATTACTTGATGACGTAATACTGATTCTTATTCAATTCCTAATTTATATAAGGTAGGCCAGCATTTTGCTAATTTCAATTCTATTTTATAACATTCATTTATCAGTAGTGAAACAAAACTGATACTTTCTATAATAGCAATTTCATACTACTAATATACAATTGAAATTCTTCAACCTAGATAATGTTAAAACTCTTACGTAACTATGATAAAATGTCAAAATGGCTTATAACTTATCGTGTTATTGATTATTTTAACTTAGATTAACGTAAGCATCCATATTTCTAGGTGAAAACCTAATTGAAAATGATTTAATAAAAGTATCCATTAAATTCATTTAGTATTGTTTGTTTGAATCTTCCCATTGATGTTTAGGACTGCAACTGGTCAGTCTCTCATTGGCATATGTGCATACTGTGAGTATTGCCTCGATATTGCCTAATTCACAAGCATGGTAAGCAAAGATGGATAGTGTCTAGCAGTGGAATCCAGGACGCGAGTTTCGTCCTATTTTGGGACTCGTCAGCTGGATTTACCTGCATCTCATAGTTGATGTTCACTCTAGGACTCGAACCCAGTATCTTTCGCTTCAAACGCCATGACGTTATCCACTCGGCCACTGAGTCCTGATAGCCATTGTTATAATGTTCACACGAAACCATGTCATTTATTACCTCATATAGATAGAAGTTTTATCAAAGTATGGAAATTCATTTTCATATTTTGATACAGATTTAGAAAGAAATTTTAATATTCTAACTGGTGAATCATTTTCTAATTATTTATATATTGACATTTATATAAATAAAGTTAAAAGTGATTTTCTGTTTATTCGTAATGTGATGCAATTTCATTCAGTTTAGTGTCATGGAGATTGTTGAATTTTATTGAAATCATCAACCGATCAATGTTAGAACACCGATGAGAAGTTGGAAGTACTAGAGAGCCATTTTATCCTACTATAAGACTATATAGCAATGCACATACACAACCCGTCATTCAAGATTTGAACTCAGGACCTTCGGATCTTGATTTAAAGGAAATTCAACGATCTTCACAAGCTTAAATCGAAAATTATCATGTATCTACTAGCGATTAGCTTCGAGAGATAATTCTTGGAGTTTTGATGAAAAGCTGTGTTCAGTGGAGTTCAACAGTGTCAGATATGAGGTAGTTACCCACAGAAGACAATAGAAGGTGGTCGCACAAAATTATGGGTTGGTTGAAAATAGTCATTAACGCCATTGAATGCCGATTCAGAGTTTATGTGAAACGGAAGGTTTTGGGTTCGAATTTTGAGTGCAGGAACGTGGATACGCATTGTTAAGGAGTCATATACTAGGATGAAACGATAGTCCAGTGCTTCCAATTCATAATGATGTTCTAACATTGATCGGTTCATGATTTCAATGAAATATTTTTTTTCATTTACAACATAGTTAATTTCTGAAAATGAAAAAAAGTAATCTCTGGTTACTGAAAGTATTACTTTAAGGCTGTGGTTCTCAATTTTAGAAACCATATGATTAATGATAAATAATTGACAAACTTGATATTTATACTACAAACTGTTGATCACATAGAACGACATCTACTTTCTGAAGGTTAGGCAAAAGTAAAAACACCCAGAAACAATAAATCTTGATTAGTTTGATGGGGTAAAAGGTCTAACACTTTTCCCAGCCAATCAAATTTCATAAAATGATGATTAATAAAATATATATTCCTAATAAATTCATATATATTCTTCGATTAATTCTCGTTAATGATAACAGAATAAGTGAAATATATAATTGTTTTGGAGATCTATAGTTCATGAATTCGTTTAAGCAGACAGATTATAAGAGATAGATGCACATCGGAGGGATATTTTAATCAGAAGGGGTTTTGTGGATATTTTAAGCCCAGTCCCAATATTTAAATATAAATTATATTGTACATGAAAATAAAAAAGAGTAATATGAGCAAATGTAGGTAGATTAGCATAAATACAATATCACCGACAGTCTTACGATTGCATATGAAAGGGTCAGAAAAGTTTACACAATGGTTTCTATCAATCTTATATCGATTCATGCTGTGATTGTAAATTTAATAAAGTGTTTATTATCTTGTAAGCGTATAAGGGAAAGTTACAATATTTTGTTTGCAAAAATAGAAGTGAGGATCATGCGATGGATCATGGTATTAATGCTATTCTAAAGCATTTTAAATTGTTTTAATGAAAATATTTAAAACTAATAGAGTTATTGTCAATATGGGGATTTGTGGAGATTGTAGTATTTTAGCAGTTGAGTTCACCAGTCGATCTAAGCTAGACCGCCATTAAAAACATGAAAGCACTAGATGACCGTCTCGTCCTAGCATGAAGCTCCTCACAAGTGCGCATCCACGATACCTCACGTGAAACTAGGACCCAGGAACTTCGATTTTGTGTGCGTACACTTAACCTCTAGACCAGCGTTAATGTCTAACTTCAGCCGATCCATGATCTTACACAACCCTTAATTCATTATCTGAGGTGGATAACTGTCCACCAGACATGAATTCGACTTCACTGGTCACGTCTTTACAGAACTAATTTTATTGACCGAAGTCATTGGTACAATCTCTACAACTATGATGATAATAAAAAAAGGTGGTTATCTTTTAAAATATTAAACAGGTCCATGAAAAACAAATTAAAAAACCCCCTTTTTTAAATAATTTCAAATTCAATTGATGATGGGTTCATTGTGTTAGTTGTGAATAACTGAAGTGATACAATTTCTTTTTTCACTCCGTTTTAGATTGTTCTGTGTAAAAGATTAGGTGTACACATTGAGTATATGAGTATGGCAGATCGAAATGGTTTGTTCATTCAGATCTAATTATATGTAACTCAATAGTATGTACTGTTTCAATTATTTCATGAAAAATAATATTTTTCATGACATTTTGTTTATTTTCTTACTGATAATGTGGTGTGTGCTACTGATGTCGATAGATATATGTAATGTGTATCATTGATCCGAAGTAAAATATCTGGGGGCAAAAGATTAAGAAGATCAAAGAAAAGAGAACGAGAACGTAGAATGATTGTTGTGGAAGTAAAGGAATAGTGAAGTCTGAAACGATTGACTGACATTTACAAAAGGAACAGTCCAGTTTGATACTATTGATTGACATTTTGCAAACGAAATATTCACTGTATGGTTCTCAGACTTTGCTAAGATATCCTGTAATTTTGTATTCAAATACATTCGATTGTCCCTATTTGTGTTCTCGTTCACTACAATGGTATATCAACTGATTATATATAAGACTTATTATTCATGTAATGTGATGAGAATAACCTTAAATAAAGTAGAAAGTTAAAGTAAATAGTCAGGAGAATATTAATACTTAGTGTTTTTCAATTCGGTTGTAAAAGTTTAAATCTTCTAAAGACTTCAATCAATCACTCTATTTCGGGATATGGGTATCCTGAATGGATTGCCTCAAATACTGACATCATTCACAAGCATTTTTAAGAAGGTATGGATCGAGGGTAGTAATGGAATCCAGGATGCATTGTTTGTTCTATTTAGGACTCTTCATTTAGGTGTATTTGCATTCTAGTATTGAAGTTTATTCAAGGATTCGAACCCATCGATTATGACTTCAAACGCTAACGCGATATCGATTTGACTACAGAACCAAGATGACTGTTGACTTATGAAACTCCTAAAACTAAGTTACAACTCATCCCCTTTGCATATTTTGAATATTTATGATTGAATATCATCCTTTGCACAATTCGGATATATCTCGACTAAATAAGTCTACATCATATACTGAGATATATTAAAATTGTATCTGATTAATGTGATTGCCTCATATTCTTTGATAATAATAATATATAGCCTCTGCCAGGGAAGTCCTACTCACTGCCTTCTCGTGGCGGGGGTGTTGCTTACGAAGGTGAGAGGACGAAAAGCGAATGTCCGGCGCTTTAACCGGGTTGGTGGATATGGAGGATCCACCTAGGGGAGTTTGCAAACCCTGATTCCAAACCAATGGTGCACATGGGCTCCAGTATCCTGATGGAACGAATGGCGTATGAACCAACTGTTGGTCACCGGCTACCATGGGACTGCATCTCCTCACGATGCTCCACTGCCTTGTGGAATAGACCTTTAGGTCAAAGGCTCCGGGTGTGGCCCCCTAAGAAAACCACCTGCTTCAGTCTGGGCACCTGAGCAGTATCACAGCCCTCACACAAATCGAATGAGATTTGTGTGGCGCATATGTATCTGGTGCTTCCTTGTACCAATATATATGTGTTTAAATAAATAAATAATAAATTCTTTACTTAGTAAGTCGTATATAAGTCATTTAACACTTAACAACTGGTCTTTATTATTTAAACACATTGAAAAAGAATGGATTGATTGCATCCAAAGACAGAAAATATTCGATTTAAAATTAAGTTACTTCAGTTATTAAACGTCTGATAATTGGATTTGCTCCTTTGCTTAGATTAACAGTATTTCAAATAAACATTTACACAACAATAACTACATTACATTGTTAAGTATTAGTTTCATTTAAAGTTAGACCAATACAAGTAGATAATCTAAGTCAAATAGAAATATACTCTGTGCCATAAATAAGTAGTATAGTGTAACTAATCACAATTAATTATACCCTTATAATGAATATTGGAATTATTTATCATATATCTATCATAACAAACATTGTTGTGGCTTAAACAATCATACATTAAACATTTTATTCATTGAATTGAAGATTTCTTGCTTCTCTCACTTCATTTTTAAACAAAATATCATTTTTATTTATAATTAGCTTTTAATTCATCTAAAAGACCAATCTTGCACTGGTTATCACAATTTTAGTGAAAATAATATGTCTACCTTAGCTTACACTAAAACATAAATGATTATTGATTATTTTCTGAAACAATGATTTTGAGGTGGTGGAGAAGATTTGTAGATCAGGTGGATGATTTTGATGGAGCTTTGTTGTGCTGATGATATCGTTCAGAAGGACGATGAAAGCTCCACGACCAAACCATTCAGCTCAGAGAACAAAACCCTATCAGAAACAATGATTACCAGAGCTACAAAGACATCAATGCGTTTGAAGTGGACGGTACTTGGTTCGAGTCCCAGAGTGGATATCAACTCTGGGATACGAGTAAATCCAGCTGACGAGTCCGAGATAAGATGAAACGCGCGTCCTGGATTCCGCTGCTAACCACTATCCATCTTTGTCCATAAAGACATCAATGGTTTCATGAAAAATATTTAATATGACAATTACAATAAGTTCTGAGTTTGAACTTCATTAAACTTGATCTATCGTATTGATAAATATATTAAAAGTTGATCGAAATTTGTTCAAGTAAAGACATGTTTGAACTTGATGAAAAAGTTGACTTTTCATTTTGGTCTTAATCAATCAATAAACATATAACATGTTGAGAGTATTTGCATTAGGAAATAAATAGTGAACATCAAAGATTGGATACTGCAAGTATAACAAAAAAATTTAGTAAATACACTCTCTGTCAAAGTAAGATTTAGTTACACAATCATAAATTTTCCTAACAAGTATTTCGTAACTTGTGAAGCTAATGCAAAGTAGTGCATGAAGGACAGCTGACAGATGCATTTCTAGTAAGGACCACAGTCAGACAAGGCTGTTTACTCTTCCCGTTCCTCTTTCTTCTGGTGACTGACTGAATTATGAAGACCTCGCCATCTGGGGGGAAGCACGGGATACAATTGATATCTCAGAATCAATTAGACGATTTGGACTTCTCAGATAACCTAGCCCTCCTATCTCATACACACGAACCAAAACAGACGAAGACAGCAAATTTAGCAACAGCCTCTTCATCAATAGGCCTCAACATACGTAAAGGAAAAGCAAGATTCTCAAATACAACACAGAGAACACCAACCCGATCACAATTGATTGCGAAACTCTGGAAGAGGTGAAGACATTCACGTATCTGGGAAGCATCATTGATAAACAAAGAGATCTACTACATCCATCGTTAAGAAGGTACAAGTCTTTATAAACAGTTGTCCAGGCAAAATACTCAACATTCACTGGCCGGATGCTATCAGCAACAGCGTTTTATGGGAGAGGGCAAACCAGCTTCCAGATGAAGAGGAAATTAATAAAAGACGTTGGAATTGGATAGGACATACATTGAGGAAATCACCAAACTGCGTTCCGAGGCAAGCCCTAACTTGGAATCCTTAAGGGAAGCGGAAAAGAGGAAGGCCAAAGAACACATTACATTGGGAAATAGGAGCAGATATGAAAAGGATGAATATTAACTGAAAGGAACTGGAAAAGATCGTCCAGGACATGGTTGAATGGATAATACTGGTGTGCAGCCTATGTTTCTCCACGAGGGGTAACAGGAGTAAGTAAATTAGTAAAGCTGATGCTTAAAGTTTAACGGATTGGGAAAATGTACCAGTTGAAAACTAAAAAGGACTTAGTTGAAGTACTAGAAATTAATTCTGGAAATAGATAATAGGAAAGTACTGTTACTTGGGGGTTTGTGTATCAAATATTTCTGTCAGATTTAACTCAATTAATGCTGTAGATATAAAAAGAGAGCCTACAGTTGTCAGTACATTGAAATCACTTCATAAATTCAATTGTTACTTTTTCGAGAAATCAATGCTTTCAAGACAAGTATTTAAAAATATGTATTTGATACGAGAAACAATATATACTACCATGACTTAATAAACCTGAGTGTTTATTGATACTGCTATCTTAATCCGAAGAATGCGGGTATTATATTTACATATATTCTTATTACATTTGTTAATATGTTATTGAACCCGGTTATTGACATTAATAATAGTTACAATATAGGACGAGGTAGGTTCAGGGTTAAAGGTCATTACAAGCCATAAATCAAAGTGATTTTTTTAAAACCCCTCATTATTTATTCAGTACAAAAGATGTAATTTATTGACTTAAAATAGAATATTTGATTTTATACTATGGTTTAATATACTTGGGTTGATTAAATTTTTATGTCCGTCACAATAGAAATGGTTTTTAAGCTGCTTTTCGTATACTTAATTATTAAGGTGAAGTCGGTTGAATTTAAATGTGTTCACTATTGGGTGCCCACTCAGAGATTTTGGGTAAACTCTTGCTGCGAGACAGAAAGTTCTGGGTTCAGCCTCCCATTGGATCGCTGATGGTCGCCGCTAAGGTGTCTAGTACTAGGATGAAAAAAACTGTCCATTACTTAGTGAATTCCAAGGGTTCATTAACTAAGATCCGTCCATGATGTAAACCATATTTCATCAGTCTACACAAACTCCCCAAACAATTAAATGTTCGTGTACAAACAATCGGAAGAGAGTCGTGATATACCTATATTAAAGTTGGGAAATGAGAACCACTGAAGACCAATTTAGTAAGCAAGCGTTATTATTTCTCTTGCGAAACCCGAGGGTTATGGGTTTAGTGATATGATTGACTAAATTATTTGCTAATCAGAATAAGTGTACTGTTCAAACTTTACCTATTTCAAATCATTCATGTGACGTCACCTTTTCTAAGAAGATTACCCTTATATTAAAAAAACCCTGAAACGTTTGGTTTCAAAGTAAAATAGTCATCATATAAAGTGTTATCAGTTAGAGCTTATAAACATAGTAACAAATAAACGAAGAAAATGTATTTTGACTGTACTAGTATAAGAGCTTTCTTAAAATAATATAATTATATTATACCATTAAAATAAGCTTAAAGTAACAAGACCAAATGTCTTGGAGGGTCATTTTTTCATAAAATTAGTTAGGTTTGAAAATTGGGACAAAGTAAAATCAGTATAATTTAAGGAATAGAATGCATTTATCTTAGTTTAATTCTTCACACTAGCTGCAATATACCCTAAGACTCCAAAAAATTAACATGAAAAGGACAGAAGTTTGATAAATTTTAGTTAATAAGCTTGAAATGAATGAGCTTTATTTCACTTGTCTTTTTTTATTCATATTATTGCATTGTGTATCAACTTAAGCTAAGGAGTTCAGTGAAAACTGATTGTTTTTTATAATTTCAGTTAAAATTAAATGCTAAATTTTAACAATTGAATTCACCAGTCGATTTAATCTAGATCATCATTGAAAATGTGGAAGCACTGAATAGCTGTCACGTCTTAGTATAGGACTCGTCAAAAGTGAATATCCATGGTCTTACACATGAAAATTGAACCCAGGACCATCAGTTTTGTGCGTGAACATTGAATCTTTTGATCACTGGGCCTGACGGCATCCAACTGTCTTAATGTCTAACTTTAATCGATCCATAATTGTTAACAACCTTTCATCTATTATCTGAGGTGAACAACTGTGTCCACCAGACACAAATTAGACTTCACTGATCACAACTTCTTACTAGAACTCCAGGGAATCTATCCAGTTTTTCAATGATTGTTTAGCTTAAATCGAATCATAAATTCTTCTCAGAGTTGATTTTCACTTTGGGACTCGAACTCAGTACCTTTCGCTTCAAACGCCATCGCAGACCTAAGCATCAATGGGAAGATTCAAACATACAATATTAAGTGAATTTAAACTTCACCTCATTGCACAAACAAGTGGCTATCAGAACTCAGTGGCCGAGTGGATAACACGATGGCGTTTGAAGCAAACGGTACTGGGTTTGAGTCTCACAGTGAATATGAACTCTGAGATTCAGGTACATCCAGATGACGAGTCCCAAATAGGACGAAACTTGCGTCCTAGATTCGACTGCTAGCCTCTATCCATTCATAACTATAATTCATGTTTAGAATAGTAGATTTCTGATTACAAAGATATTATGTCACGATAGACAATACTTTTCTTAGTAATATCATATTTGTTCCCATTATACTTATAAAGATTTTATTTTAATTTTTTCTTTTCTCTTTTCATATAGATTGACATAAACTATAGAAATTGTTAAAATCAGATACATTTTAGAACAACTGTTCTGTTACAGACATAAAATAAGTTTCATCATGAAATTTTTAAATATTATTCAATTCATATACTATCTAATATCAAATGTATATACATGTCTACGCAAAATACTTCGGATTCGTTGACCAGATACTATCAGCAACAACCTACTGTGGGAGACAACAAACCAGATTCCAGAGAAGGAAGAAATCAGGAAGAAGCGTTGGAAGTGGATAGGACACATATTGGGGAAAGCACTAAACTGCGTCACAAGGCAGGCCCTCATATGGAATCCTGAAGGTCAAAGGAGAAGAGGAAGACTGGAGGACACATTACTCCGAGAAATGAAGACAGACATGAGAAGAGTGAACAAAATTAGGATAGAACTAGAAAAGAAGGCCCAGGACAGAGTGTGTTGGAGAATGCTGGTCGGCGGCCTATGCTCCATTGGGAGTAACAGGCGAAAGTAAGTAAGTAAGTACACACGTTAGAATTTCTAGAATTACGGTATGTTTTCTTTAGTCAATAGAAAAAGAAAAGGAAGATAAACATATTCACTATTGTATTTCTATTTTATTCATTTAAAGAAAAATCGAAGAGGGTATTTCCATGTAATTTGAGTTTGATTCTTGTCAAATTAAAAGGTATCAATTTCAAAATACAATTATATGAACAAAGAATATTCTTTTCAATAATTTCTCATCAGGTTCTACAATTATAAATCCAAATTAATAATCCACAAAAGAAAATTGGGCAAGTTTAGGGCAGAGTAGATCATTTAAGAACTATAACATGTGAATCAAGGATTGTTTGTAAAATAAAATAGTTAATGTTGGGGTTGACTAATATGAAGTGTTAACTAGTATCAGGCTATTGCTATCCGGATCAAAACGCCAGAGCTTTGCATTCAAAAGAAATATGTTCAGCTGCTCCTTCTATCCTGGTCAACTTCAGGGTCAACTTGTTAATAATCAATTTTATAATATGGTGACGTTAATTTGATTAATGTTCATTTTTATATTCTAAACTTATTTTATATACATATCTTACTAGTCATTATTATTATTATTCTCACACTTGCTAACCTTTTGGAGAAATCTATTCAGCATCCACCCCTATTTACTATATCTGATGTAATTCATATTATTCTACATATTACGTAATTTCTGATTTGTAATCCCATTGTTCTATCTCACCCCCATGTCAACTATATTCATTCTGATCATTTATCTCACAATTTCATTTCACTTATAAACTGATTCAAGTTAACACTACATATCAGTCAGCTCCAACATTAACGATTCGATTTTATTTTATATGACAAACAACACTCCTTGATTCACATGTTACAGTTTCTTAAATGATGTACTCTGCCTTAAACTTGGCCAATCTTCTTTCATGGATTATTAATTTGGATATATAATTGTAGAACCTGATGAGAAATTATTGAAAAGAATATTCTTCATTCATATAATTATGTTTTAACATGATGGGAATTTTTTAGCGATTAAAATCTTGTAACCAATTTCAATTGTGGATTGGAGAATGCTGGTCGGCGGCCTATGCTTTATTGGGAGCAACAGGCTTAAATAAGTAAGTAACCAATTTCAACTAGGAATTTAGTTACTTGATAATATTGTCTTAGATTTAAATTTGACTAGTTTTGACCAGAAAAGAAAGACTGATAAATCATAAAATCACCTTAGTGAAAGTTTTCTGTATTGATCTGAATGAGTTTATACTAGTTTACTAAGAGTTGAAAGCTGGTAAGCTTGAAAACTATGATCTATTATAGTATTTCATAAATGTCTGTAAAAATAATATATTTAAATCAAAGCTTATACTCGCGCGCGAGACTGATTGAGCCTGGGTTCGAATCTCATGAGGCGGGATCGTGGATGCGCACTGCTGAGGAGTCCAACACATCAGGACGAAACGGCTGTCAAGCGGTGCTTCCAGGTTTTCCTTGGTGGTCTAGATTCAATTGACTCATGATTTCAACTATAAAATTACTAAAATCTCCACAAAACCCCCTTCTCCCAAAGCTTATTTATTGACAATTTGAAACTTTTTCATTATTATTTCTTCTCTTTAAAAGTGAATACAATATAAGATAGTCTTTTTCAATGTAAGTTGTTTTGTCGATAGTTTTATTATTTGTAATCGTTATTTCCGTTTATTTATTAGCTTGTATGCTACTAATTAAGATATCAGTAATACTGTAAACTAAAATCACTCTAATTTAAGAGAGAACGATAATGATTATGCTCTTTATAATCATACAGCTTTATTATGACTTAATTATGAAACTTACTTTTCAGTCAAGTCTCAAATGTATTACTTGTTCAATCTTTAAAGGTAAGTAGAGATCATTATCCGATTTCGTTTCAGTTTTCTTTTACTGTTATTTTATTTATTATTAAACGTAAGAAAAGGGATTAGTTTACTTGAATGTGTAAATAATATTTCCCATTAGCATTTTCCAGTTATGCCATCTTCAATGAAAAGAGAACTACCATTCAGTATGGGGAAAAATGTATCTATTCTGTTAAACATTGTTTCATTATAATCGAATAGCTTTTTTTTTGAGGGTTTTATCATAAAAATTGTTTATTTTTTGTTTAGTTTGTTTAAGGGATATAGGATTCGAACTAGCCACTTTGCAGTTTTATAAGAAGGTGAATTATACATATCTAAAACTGGAGAAAGCCAGTAGGTGTCTTGTGAACTTTAGTAAACCATAGAGTCGTGGTGGTTGATCCAGGAGTCTAA